>NW_006922375.1:895169-896463 GCF_000298275.1 Orycteropus afer afer | reverse complement strand
CATTTTAAAAAACCTTGGACGAGAAATACATTCCTTTCCCACCCTTCACCATGAGTTCATGTTTTACAGACCTTCACCTTTTCTTTATTATTCTAGTTGATTCTCTTGCCACATTTTGAAATATACACTCCTGGCTACTTAGTAATGAATAAAAAATCAGAAAGAACCTTTTTACAAGACAATCTTATTTTTAAATCAGCTACTTCATAAATCACCTTCAAAATATGCAACAATTTTATCTATTTATCTATCTATAGTTTTATTTAAGGTACATCTATTGGGATTATTTTGAAGACTTTTTATTTGATGTATTTACATTTATTTATGTGTTTCCTATAATTTTGCTGGAATACTTTGCATGTATCAGCAGTAGACATAATAGATACTTAATATATTCAAAGCTATTTTCTGGATAATGGGGCTACAAAACACAATCTTAAATACAAAATAAAATGACTTCAGTGGAACATAACTATAAATAAACAGAAAATAATATATTCTATGGTAAGAGACAGCTAAATGCATGAATGAAAAATGATCCAAAGGTTTGGAGTGGAGACAAAGTGCATTAGAATTGTCAATAAAGGCTTCAGAGTGATCCTGGGGCTCAAAGTAGGCTCTATGTTGAATGGAAACATATCAATAAGTAAGGAAAATGGAAGCTAGTTTTCTAAGAGGAAGAATACATGTAAGTAAAAGAAGAATAGGATGAATATAGGATTTCTGGCAGAAGGTGGTTGAATATCCCATGTGACATTAAACAAGGATGATGTAAAATAATGCAGATCTAATTTAGCATATATGGGATTCTTGTATTCTACTAAATGGAAAAAAAAAAAAAAACCCACTAAAACTGTGTTATCAGACTAAGTAAAATAAATAACTAAATAAAACAAAAACTAAAATTGTTTTTGTCGAATTGATTGTGACTCCTGGTGACCCCATGTGTTATAGTGTAGTACTGTCTTACAAGATTTTCTTGGCAGCAATCGTTACAAAGAAGTTGTGGTGGTGCAGTGGTTAAGCACTTGATGCTAACTGAAAAGACTGTTTCAAACCCACCAGTCAATCCAAGGGAGAAAGATGTGATAGCCTTGAAACCCTCTGAAAAGGTTCTACTATGTCCTATACGGTCACTATAAGTCCAAGGCAATGAGTTTGGGCTTTTTTTTTTTTTTTTTTTTCTTTTCCAGCTGATCTTTACAGAAGACTTGCCAGGCTTTTTTTGCATGACACATGTGGGTGAGGTTGAAATATCAATCTATAGGCTAATAGTCCAGTGCAAATGGTTTAC
>NW_006922375.1:891388-894784 GCF_000298275.1 Orycteropus afer afer | reverse complement strand
GTTGAGCTAAGAGGTTAATAGAATGAATAGTAAAATTGGCATCACCCTTTCCACTTAATCTTTAACTTGTCCAGTATACTTCAAATTCAAAGTGATAGAATTGGAAGATACAAGTGAAACTTTCCAGCCAGCATGTGGAGGATCAAACTGGGAAGCATGGTAGGAGATACTGAGTGTACAGTCACTGATGAATATATTCCCCAGAGGTGAAAATTTGAAATGTAGGATAAGTTTATCCATTAATGGGATAAGAAAGTGATAATGTGATTATCTGAGCAGAGATATATATGGCTCGTAAAGGAGAATGAGAAAGGAATGGTAGAGTTTGAGGTGGTCTCTGGTGTTAAGTCGTTCAGCCTCAAATTTGGATACTACAATCCTTTTAGGACACAGCCTTATACAAATTATTCAACTTCTCTGTATTAATTTCTTCATCTCTGCAGTAAGGATAATTTGAGATTAAGATTAAATATTGAGATTAAAAGTAAATGCTCTAGGACATGTATAGCATTCACAATAATGTCAAATTCATAGAAAAGACTCAAGGAATCATCATTACAAGAAATGAAAAAAAATAGGAATTTCCAGAAAAAAATACTCAATAATGTTGGAAGATTTTCAAAATCTATATTCTTTCAAAATTGTAATGTCTCTTTTATTAACTATCTTCAGTCTCTTCAATCTCTTTCATTATCTCTCAAACTCTAAAAACCCTTTTCTATTCTTTTTTGGGAAAAAAAAAGAAAAGGAAGAAAATATGAGGAAGCTAAATACCTACATCAATGAAGTGACAAATCAGGCAGGTGATGGCAGGGGAAAGTAGTATCATTAAGTAATTAGTAAGGAACAAAGTATGATAAAGTCTCTTCCTTTTTTATTGTCTTTTTTTTTTTTTTTTAGCAGAGTTTGTTTTACATTCAGCATTTTGTATACATTTGGTTGCACTCCTCATTTACCATCTCCAAACTAGCCCACTCTCCTCTCCTCCCTTCCCAGTAAGCCCCACCCCATGCCCCTCATAGTTATGCACCGCGGTGTATCCTGCATTTCCCCCATGTGAATGTTGCCCATCTGGTGCCCTGTGGTTGACTGCTCCAAGGGCTGCATCTCCAAAGAGTATGTGGGTGTGTCACCCTGGTTTGAGTGATCTGCATGTATATCTTGTTTACTGTTGGGCTGAGAGCCAGGCCCTGGGATTGAGTTTTATTCCAGGCCCAAAGTATATCCCAGAGCCATAGTATTGGGAGTCCCACCAAACTCCATCCAACCAGTAATTCTGGTCATTATTATGTTTTTGGATTTTGTTCTATGTTTTTCCTCCCACTCTATCCAAGATCTCCAGTTTTGATCCTTTCCTGAGTGGTTGGCATTGGTAGCCAGGCACCATCTAGTTTTTCTGGTCTTGAGGTCCATCATGTCCTACAGCTGATTGCTTCCAAATGCCCTTAGTTTTTTATACTCTTCTTTACTTCCAACAATAGGAGACTATTATCTGCATCATACATGACCACTTGAAAGCTTTAAAGACCCCAGTCACTACTCACCGATGTAGGTTGTAGAAGAAGATTTTTATGTACTTTGTTTTTCTAATTGAGTCTGGTGTCCCCCAATACTATGGTGCTGAGTTGGTAGATCCATTGGATCTCTCTCCCACAGAGTCTGGCTGTCTGTGAGGGAATGTTCTATGTCTGTCTTTTGTTGTTTCTGTAAGGATTGCAGGTATTTTGTATCACTGATATTTGTGCAAGATTAGCCACAGTTGAATCTATCCTTCATCTAAGTTCACTGATAAAAGTTTACACAGTAAATTAGGTTCCCATTTAACAATTTCTATGCATATGTTCAGTTTCATTGGTTACATTTTTTTAGAATATGTCAGCATTCTCATTATTCCCATTCTGTTTGCTCTATTTCCATTAATTTAGCTTCTCTGCCCCACTCACATTCTCATTTCTGCATTAGAGTAAGTATTGATTGTTAGGTGTAATATAAATTATTATTTCAAAGAAGCAACATACTCACAGCTGATATGTTTTATTTTGTGACTCAGTTTTTTATTTGCCTGAAAAGTGACCTCCAGGGGTGACTGCAATTCCAAATTTAAAGGGTATCTTAGGGTGATATTCAGTGGATCCTCTAGTTTCTCACAGTCCAGAAAGTCTTGTCATTTTTGGGAATTTGAGGTTTGCTCTACATTTTTTCTCCCTTTCTTTCTGGAACCATAAATTCTGTCCATACTCAGAATGGCTGTTTGTGATAGCCAGACACTCTCCAGTTCTTCTGGTCTCAAGATAGATTAGATTGTGGTTCATGTGAGCTATTAGTCCTGTAGACAATTTTCTTTTTTGAGTCATTGGTTTCCTTTATTTCTTTTCTTTGTACTAATAGACACCAGTAGTTTTTTCTTGGGTGACCATTCTTAAGATTTTAGGATCCCAGATTCTACTCACCAAACTAGAGAATATAACAATATCTTTATGAACTATCTTATGCCAATTGATCAATTTGTCCCCTTAAACTATGGTCATAAGCTTCCAAATCCAGTATATGAAACAAAGGAGCTGTTTGGTTAGGTGTAGGAACTATCTGCAAATCTACCACCTGTTTATTATTATTATTATTATTATTATTATTATTAATATATATATACAGAATATACAAATATATATATATATATATATGCCTACAGATATATGCACACCCATAAACTCACATGTACCTTCCTATATACATATATGTATATAGCTCTACCTAAGTCATCACACACATATTCTTGGTTGTTACTACTATTGTTGCAAAATTGTATATGCTATGAACCCATTGCTATCTAGTCAATTCCAACTTATAGCAACTTCCATTGGATTTCCAAAGTTATAAACCTTTATGGAAATAGGTTGACTCATCTTCTTCCCATGGAGCAGCTGGTGGGTTTGAACCACTGATCTGGTTAGCAGTCAAATTTCTTACTCATTATGGCACCAGACCTCCATTGTATATCTTATAGCATTTATCAAATTTTTCTTCATTCTTCTGTACTTGATAATGTCATCATTTACCTTGTTCAAATTGTGCAGGGTTAACCCATATTAGGTATTACCTTTCTCATCACCAGGAAGAACATGTGTCTACTGTCTGGAAAATAATTCCTTCTATAAAGACCCTTTATTTGCAATTCCATAGAACTGTGTTCTCAAATCTCTCATATGTAATATGTTATATTATAATTGTCTACTTACTTTGTATACTTATCTGGCTATTGTCCAATTTCCAACTTGCTTGCCTCAGATTAGAGAACATGCTCAAATATATTGAACTGATAAAAAATACTTGGCATTCTGAATGTAAGGGATGATTTGTCCTTCTCCTCCTGTTAATAATATTTCTTTTTAAAGTATA
>NW_006922375.1:881686-890993 GCF_000298275.1 Orycteropus afer afer | reverse complement strand
ATCTAAAGAAGAAAATGAAAGAGTCCAGGTGACATTCTGACACAAGGATGATTCATTAGTCACAGTTTTTTCAGAAAAGTGGTTTGTTAAAAATCATCCTATTTCATTTCTCTTACAAAAAATCTTCATGTACACTTTGAAATTGACACTATGCCCACTCCTAATTAAGAGGAAGTAATTTCATAATCATAACACCTTCTACTTGTCTTCAAATATTATTGTATCAAAATCAAGTGTATGTTTGGAAATACATAGCAGAGAGTTGGACATTTGTTTGTCTGCCAAATGCCAACAAAATATAGATGACAATATATTGGTTATTTACCCATTTCATGAACAAATTATTTACTCATTTAATTTTTTTCTTGATGGCACTTGTTTTCAGTAGTGGAATGCATACTTAAATGAAGGAAAAAGCAATTTTTTGAAATAATACAGATTTTGATGGAACTTATGTTGGATATATATGTACCAAGAGGACTCAATGATAGGATTGCTGTAGGAAAGCCCATTTCTTCAGATTCATGAAATTATGCAGGTCCCTGTCAGGCAGTAGCATGTACTTCAACTGGAATAACAGCTTCCAAGAAGCCTGAGAGGCTGAAAGTATTGATGGGTGATATATATCCCACAGGTGATGAAAGGGTTAAGTCTAATAAAATCCACCTGACATTATCTTTGAACTAAAGCAAAATAAAACTTTGCTTTTGTCACCTCTTAATGCTGGAGATGTTCATAGTAGAAACAATAAGGCAGTGTTCTTGATGTATAGGCAACTGAAGTAAGTTCCTGCTGATGACATCTTTGATGTGCTATAGACTAGCACTGGAAAAAATGTTTCTAGTATAATTTAAACCAAATGGAACATAAACTCATTTAGTACTGTCAAAGCCTCATTATTTTGTTTGTCAAAGAAAAAACTGGTGATTATTACTGAGTGTATTTGTATATTTTAATTGCTATTTATCTCACAAGTTCCAACAGAGTATAGAAATAGAATAAAGCAATTAAAATAAAAGCAGAGGTTGACAGAGCAAAGCAGATAGCTACTGTTAGCAACAAAGTATCAGTCAATATGAAGAAAATGAGTCATGGTCCAGTGATCATGTGAGTGGAAGGAATGAGTAATAATTTTCCTCATCAACTAAGATTGCAACGAAAATTCAGTAGTGTTCACAGTTCATGTAGCATGTAAGGTGCAATTTCATATATATGTATATGAGTATATATGTAGATGCATATATACGTGTGTATGTACATCTACATGTATTACATACACACACTTACGCTTTGATGTTACATTTATACATATTTGAAATAAGGAAAGTCCTTAATATTTTTAGGTATCTCATATAGGATTCTCACATTTGGTATTTGCAGGAAATATATACAAATCACAAAGGAAACTACAATGCTAAATCACCCTCTGGCCATCCTTTCAAACTATCAGTTTGTGAATTAACAAATGCCAGTATCTGGAAGTCTGTATATTTCCAAGCTAAGAGTATCTCTTGATTTTTGAATCACATTTAATTTATATGTGCTTACATAGGTTCAAAATCTTTTAGAAAGATCAGAACAAGACAAGTTTCCATGAGGCAGAGGTTAAAGATATCCCAAATTTCCAACTTTTCCAAACTGCCAAGCCACTTCGTCATCTCTGACAACAACTCCTCCACCTCTCCTCAATAATCCCCCTCCTGTCTCAGGATTCCATATTTGCTGTAACACCTCACAGAACTCACAAATTCCCAAGGTAACAGCTCACGTGGTGGTTGTGGAGGCTGAGAGGCTGGCAGGCTTAAAAGTCCCAGGTCTGTGGGTAGGTCTGGAAGATTATCCCAACTCACATGGTTGCAGGGGTTGGTGAACTCAAATCAGCAGGTCAGATTATGGCTGCTGTCTCAAGTCCAGGGATGAGATGATGATAAACGAAACACAAGACCAGAGCAAGCATGCGAACTTTCCCAGATTATTCTTTATATATCCTCAAAGAAACTAAAAATGGTGACTTGAGTCACACTCTCCAGCAAGATACATCCCACCCTGAATGGGCATTCCTAAAAACAAACCAAACTCATTGCCATTGAGCCTATTCCAACTCATAGTGACCCCTATTGGGTCTCCAAGGTGGTAAATCTTTATGAAGTAGATTGTTCCATCTTTGTTTCATTGAGCGGCTGGTGGGTTTGAACCACAATACTTGTGGTTAGCAGGTAAATGCCTTATACATTGCAGCACCAGAAGGATTTTAAACAGGCATATTGTTGTTGTTTGTCATCGAGTCAGCCCTGACTCATAGTGACCCCTCCTTGGGTTTCCGAGGTGGTATCACTACAGAAGTAGATTGCCCAACCATTTTTCTGAGGGGTGGCTGGTGGGTTTGAACCACCAGCCTTCTGGTTAGCAATCAAGTGCCTTAGGCACTCTGCTACCAGAGCTCCTTTAAACAAGCATAGAGAATTGAATTTACAATATATTACAAAATGGGTGGTGACTTGAGTCACACCTTCTAGCAAGGCAGGACTCAAGATGCATCCCACCCTAACCAGGCATAGAGACTAAGATTTACAATACATCACAAAATGGAGGACAGCAGTTAGAAGGACCATATTAAGCAATTCATTAACAACCTGAGATATGCAGACGATACAACTTTGCTTGCTGAAAGTGAGGATGACTTAAGGTACCTACTGATGAAGGTTGAAGAATACAGTCTGCAGTATGGATTACATCTCAACATAAAGAAAACAAAAATCCTCACAACTGGACCAATGAGCAGCATCACAATAAATGGAGAGAAGATTGAGGTTGTCAAGGAATTCAAGTTGCTTGGTTCTACAATCGATGCCAACGGAAGCAGCAGTCAGGACATTAGACGACGTGTTGCATTGGGAAAGTCAACTGCGAAGGAACTGTTTCAAGTGCTGAGGAGCAAGGATACCTCCTTGAGGACTAAGGTGCGCCTGACACAAGCCATGATATTTCCAATCGCCTGGTATGCATGTGAGAGCTGGACAATGAATAGGGAGGACCGAAGAAGAGTTGATGCTTTTGAGTTGTGGTGCGGTGAAGAATGCTGAAAATACCATGGACTGCTAAAAGAACTAACAGATCTGTCCTGGAGGAAGTGCAGCCAGAATGCTCCTTGGAAGCAAGAATGACCAGACTTCGTCTCACCTATTTTGGTCATGTTGTGAGAAGGGACCATTCCCTGGAGAAGGATGTCATGCTTGGTAGGGTGGAGGGT
This sequence comes from Orycteropus afer afer, assembly GCF_000298275.1. Lineage (NCBI taxonomy): Eukaryota > Metazoa > Chordata > Mammalia > Tubulidentata > Orycteropodidae > Orycteropus > Orycteropus afer. The sequence goes on along the minus strand of NW_006922375.1, from coordinate 887,743 downwards.
CGACAAAGAGGGGGAGGCCTTCAGGGAGATGGATTGATACAGTGGCTGCGATGATGGGCTCAAGTATAGCATGGATTGTGGGGCTGGCGCGGGATCGGGCAGTGTTTTGTTCTGCTGTGCATTGGGTCTCTATGAGTCAGAAACGACTCGACGGCACTTAACAACAACAACAACAACTGCACTACAGGCCACATCTGACTCTTCTAGCCATTAGCCTTTTCACACTTGAAGGATTAATTTGGCCCTCCCAATCAATCATTTTACCAGTCCCAAAGTTATTAACAATTAGTCATTCAGAAGGGTAAAACTTCCTATGTGTGAGGTTACTCAGGTATCAGTAATTCAGGTCTGCCACAAAGGTCCATCTGATCTCATCAAGTACTTCAAAATTTGTCTCATCATCATCCTTTCTGGCCTCTGATAAAATGTAACTAAGAGAATATTATTCCCTTGCTCTGAGTTTCTCTTTAGGTTTTAGCATAATGTTAGATTTCTTCTGTTGCATGATCCATTTACTCATTCCTTTACCTTTAGGCTGGGGCCTGAGGTAAACAGGCCTGGGGATGGGGGTTGATTTTCACTTGGGAGTGGCTCTTTATTAAGGTCAGGACAGGAGGTAGGTGGGCCAGGGCTTGTAGGCTGCTTTTCCCTTGGGGGCAGCTCTATAACGCTGGGCCTGAGGTAGGGGGGCCCAGGGCTGGGAAGATATTTTTCATTTGGGCATGGCTCTATTTTAAGGCCTTTGCCCAAGGTATGGAGGTAAACAGGGGTTAGGAACAACTAAGGGAGATGAACGTGTCTATCAGTTTACCATCCTGTGGTGGCTCATGTGGTGCTATGAGGCTGGAGGCTATGCCACCATGCTGCAAAATGCCAGCAGGATTACCCATGGTGGAAAAGTTTCAGTGAACCTTCTGTGCTAAAACTGACTTGGGTAAAAGAAAAAGCACCCACTTCTCAAATAATTGGTCAGTAAAAACCTTATGAAGAGTGGTGAAATACCATCTGATATATTACTGGGAAACTTTATGAATAGCCCTGAAACATTGTCCAATATATTGTCAGAAGATAAGTCCATCAGGTTGGAAGGCCCTCAAAATTTGACTGGGGAAGAGCAGATTCCTTAGATTAGAGACAACCTTAACAATATGGATAGAGTAAAGCTTTCAGGACCCCATAGGCTGATGTGGCATGATTCAAAATGAGTAGAAACAGATGTAAACATCCAATAATAATTAGAACATAGAATGTGTGAAGTATGAATCTAGGAAAATTATAAGTTGTCAAAAATGAAATGGAATGCATAAAGATTGATATCCTAGGCATTAGTGAGCTGAAATGGACTGGTTTTGGCCATTTTGAGTCAGACAATCATATGATCTACTATGCTGGGAATGACAAATTGAAGAGGAATGGTGTGGCATTTATTGTCACAAAGAGTGTTTCAAGATCTGTTCTGAAGTACAAAGGTGTCAGTGATAGGATAATATACAGACACCTACAAGGAAGACCAGTTACTATTATTCAAATTTATACACCAACCACCAAAGCCAAAGATGAGGATATTGAAGATTTCTACCAACTTCTGCAGTCTGAACTTGACAGAACATGCAATCAACCTGTGTTGATTATCACGGGTGGCTGGGATACAAAAGTTGGAAACACAAAAGGGTTACTGGTAGTTTAAAAATGTAGCCTTGGTGATAGAAATAATGCTGGAGATTACATGATAGAATTTTGCAAGACCAATGATTTATTCATTGAAAATACCTTTTTTGAACAATACAAATGACATCTATACACATGGACTTCATCAGATGGAAGACACAGGAATCAGATTAACTACATCTATGGCATGAGGCAATGGAGAAGTTAATTATCTTCAGCCAAACAAGGCCAGGAGCTGATTGTAGAACAGACCATCAAACGGGCATATGAGTATGTTTAAGTTGAAGTTGAAGACAATTAAAATGAGTCCACAAGAGCTGCAATATGACCTTGATAATATCTCTCCTGAATCTAGATATCATTTAAGGAATAGATTTGATGCATTGAACACCAATGACCAAAAACCAGAGGGATTGTGGGATGACATCAAAAACATCATCCATGAAGAGAACAAGAGGTCATTAAAAAGACAAGAAAGAAGAAAAGACCAAAATGGATGTCAGAACAGACTCTGAAATTTGCCCTTGAAGAAAGAGTAGATAAAGGAAATGGGAGAAATGACAAAATAAAAGATTTCAGAGTAGCTTGGGCAGACAAAGCCAATTAGTATAATGAAATGTACAAAGACCTGGAGTTAGAAAACCAAAATGGAAGAACACGCTAGGCATTTCTCAAACTGAAAGAAATGAGGAAAAAAAATTAAGCCTCGAGTTGCAATATTGAAGGATTCTATGGGCAAAATATTGAATGATGCAGAAAGCATCAAAATAAGATGGAAGGAATACAGAGTCCCTGTACCAAAATTAACTGGTCAATGTTCATCCATTTCAGGAGGTGACATATGATCAAGAACAAATGGTATTGAAGGATGAAAGCAAAGCTGCACTGAAGGAATTGGCAAAGATCAAGGCTCCAGGAATTCATGGAATACCCATTGTGACATTCCAACCAATGATGTCCTACTGGATGTACTCATTCAGTTATGCCAAGAGATTTAGAAGATAGCTACCTGGCCAACTGACTGGAAGAGATCCATATTTGCACCCATTCCAAAGACAGATGATTCCACAGAATGGAATGTGAAAATTATCAAACAATATCATTCATATCACATGCAAGTAAAATCTTACTGAAGATAATTCAATAACAGTTGACAGAGAGCTTCCAGAAAAGCAAGCAGGATTCAGAAGAGGATGCGGAATGAGGGATGTCATTGCTGATGTTGGATGGATCTTGGCTCAAAACAAAAAATACTAGAAAGATGTTTACTTAAGTTTTATCGACTATGCAAAAGCATTAGGTTGTGTGGGCATAACAAATTATGGATAACATTGAGAAGAAAGAGAATTTTAAAACACTTGATTTTATTTATGAGTAACCTGCATATAGATCAGGAGGCTGTCATTCAAACAGAACAAGGGGATACTACATGGTTCAAAATCAAGAAGGGAGTGCTTCAAATTTGTATCTTGTCACTATATTTATTCAATTTTTATGCTAAGAACATAATCTGAAAACCTGGATTATATCAAGAAGAATGTGGCATCAGGATTAGAGGAAGAGTCATTATCAACCTGTGATATACAGATAACACAATTTTGCTTACCTGAAAATGAGGGTGACTTGAAGGACTTACTCTTGAAGATTAAACACTACAGTCTGTAGTATGGATTACAACTCAATATAAAGAAAACAAAAATCCTCACAATTGATCTAATTATACAGCTTCACAGTGGGTGGAGTAAACATGAATTTGTCAAAGATTTCATATTACTTGGTTCTACAATCAACACTAATGGAAGCCGCAGTCAAGACATCAGATGACATATTGCATTGGGCAAATCTGCTGCAAAAAACCTTTCAAGTGCTACAGAGCAAAGATGTCTCCTAGAAGAGTAAGGTGAGCCTAACCCAAGCCATGGTATTTTCAGTCACCCCTTATACATGTGAGGACTGGATGATGAATAAGAAAGACCGAAGAATAGTTGATGCTTTTGAGTTGTGGTGTTGGAGAAGAATTCTAAGAGTACTATGGTCTGCAAAAAGTACTATGAAATCTGTTCTGGAGGAAGTTAAGCGAGAATGCTCCTTGGAAGTGAGAATGACCAGACTTCATCTTACCTGCTTCGGTCATGTTGTCAGAAGGAACCATTCCCTGGAGAAGAATGTCATGCTTGGTAAAGTGGAGGGTCAAGGAAGAAGGAGAAGGCTCTCAATGAGATGATTGACACAGTGGCTGCAACGATGGGCTCAGACATAGCAAGGATCATAAGGCTGGCACAATACCAGGGTCACTGTGTGTTAGAGATGACTCAATGGTACCTAACAGCAACAATGTTACCTTTATCTATTATTTCTCCTTCCTTCCATTTGCCATTTATTTTTACCCAAATGGTATCACCTTAGGAAGGGATATTAGGTTCAGCTACTTTGCAAGTCTAGATTGCTGGTAACAAGACCAGTCTAGCAAATGTTTCCCCCTCAGTCTACTCACATTCATGATGGGTATGGTTACATAGGTACAAATCTAGTGGGCTATCTTGACCACAGGGAAAAACAATAGTAATCACTTTTGGCCCCAATTCTGCCAGATGGGGAGAAGGTATAATCCACTGCATAGGGCCCCTGGGAATTCTGGCTTACAGGTTCAGGTGAATAGTTACAGTCTTTCTTAGGGATCATTCCTGACTCTGGTATCTGCAGTTGCATCCCAGGTCTTGGGACCACAGCTTCTGGTGGGAAGAAAGCAATGCCAGGTGATGTGGGGAAGAATTAACAGTAGCTCCAGCATTTTCCCCTACACTTTCTTCCCCAGATCTCCCAGGACAACATAGGAATTTTTCCAGTGTTGATCCTCCTTTTGCCCTCTTCATATTGAGTGTGAACTCACATTCATGAAGGCATGTGAGGTAGCCATCCAGGCCTTTATCTCCCCAACACACACTCACATACACACATTTTAGATAACAAATGTTTCAATTGCTCATTCCAATTCTCTATCAAACCATTACTTTGAGGATGGTATGCAACACTGTACGTCTACTTAATAGGATGTTTCTTGGCCCATTGCTGCACTCTATCAGTTGTAAAGTGTGTCCCTTGGTCTGAGAAAATATAACTTGGTGGCCCAAATTGGTACAGTTCTGGTTACCTAGTGCCACTCTGACAGGAAGCATACCACAAATGTGATGGTCTTAAAAAACAGGAGTTTATTCTTACAATTTGGATGTTTTAAGTCCAAGTTCAAAGTGCCTGGCTCTAGGGTCTGGCTGAAAGCCCCACAACCTTGGGCTTCAGCTCTGCTTTCTGTTCCCAGCCCACTGGAACTAGAGGCATTTCTTCACTCAGACAGTGGCTGGCTGTTGAGGCTGAGAAGCCCCAAGGTTGTTAAGTAAAAAGACACAATCCCAATGTTACCAAACCACACGGCAGGCCATTAACTTAAGTCCATTGTAAGTCCCAAGGTCGGCAGTGCATAGCAGGCTGCTGAACAACGACATGGCTACACACAGGGTCCAAGTGTGCCATAGGCTAGAGACCATTCTCAAAGCCTCTCCTTACATACAGGAAACAGACCACATCCCAAAGGCAGCTACTCAGCTGCTCACAGTAGATTCCACCATGGAGTTGATTACCAGTCTCCTCATGGGGATTACTATCTCCAGCTGCTCAGCCACTCAACCAGGCCTAGCCAAGTTGACATATAAACATAACCATCACAGTATCTTTTGTTCCAATCCTTTAATGGTGCTTTTGGCATTTGTGTTTGTCACAGGATAAGCAAAGCCCAGTCTAGAATAAGTATCTATTCCTGTGAGACCCACTTATAGCCACCCGGAGCCACTGGCATTATGGTCCTATGTGATTGACTTGCCAACTATGTGTGGAGACTTTTCCACAAGGAATCTACCCCATAGCCTTCTGTAACCTCTGTCTTTCTTGTTAACAGACAGAGCAGTCCTTATCGGCATTTTGTGGCTCAGAAGGTGCAGGAGGGATGTGTCTAGATTAATCTCATCTCCACATTGCTTTAGCACCCCCATGTCCACTCATTTTATGGACCCAATTGACTACCTCAAGAAGCAAACCAACATTTCCACTTGCTGATTACAATCACCTTCCGATCCAGGAAGGGGATTCTTCTGATGGGCATTGACATGGCCTACTCTAATGCAACCTCTAAATTCCCAGAGTGCTTTCCATATGTGCATGCCCCACATGGTGTCAACTTAATAGCACAATATTATATCATTCATCTTACCATATAGCCAGACCATTGGCCACAGCCCATGAATTAGTAAAAATGCAAACATGTGGGCTCTCACCATTTCCCAATTCCTCCATGACTACTAGGAAGACAGCATGCAGTTCAGCCCATTGAGCTGACTT
>NW_006922375.1:877582-880681 GCF_000298275.1 Orycteropus afer afer | reverse complement strand
TGTCCACCCATCTATCCACCCATATACCCATGTTAGGCTTCACTGACAATGCAGTACTGTATGTGCAAAATGGTTCATATTTGTTGTCTATACCTGCCATGTAGCTCTCTATGCCTTTCTCATCCTCCATGTTGCCATATTGGTCATTCACATTTGGTACATTACGCTTCTCTTCACCCAAATCAATACTTATCTGTCTGTTGGTTTTAATGAAGCAGCTTTCCATATCCATCATTGTCCATTTATCCTGGAGCTGCCATCTGTGAACCAAGTGGCTATCTGCTGCTCTGCAGAAAGTTGTTCATAGGGCACTGTTCATGTGGCAATGGGTTCTGGCAGCTCCTCCGGTGGTTCCAGAGTAGGACGTATGGGAAAGGAGGCTATCTGCTCTTGGATAGAGTGGGTGCCTCCCTGCATTCCTCCAGCTGTTTGTTCTTGTATGATCCATTTCCATTTTATTATGGAACTATTTTGGACACTGCCTTCTTTATTAGAATGTTTCTCTGACATCACTCAAAACATTATGTGTATTTCACATATCACGATGATTTTGTGTCCTTCTGTCATTGAGTCAGTGTCAATCAGTGCCCAAAAAGAGGTGAGTAATTGCTTTTCAAATGGTGTGTCATGCTGCAGTGTCTGGAAACTTTCTAGTCCAGAATCCCTTTGGTCATTGTAGGGTGACACTCTCATGTTTTTGCCATAAGCTCCAGTCTGCATAAGCACGTGTAGCAGACACCTCCAAAATCACTACTGAATGTGGATCATAAGAGCCTAATGACAAGGACAGTGAGACCACTTACTATACTTCAGACATAGCCTGTTGTTGCTTGAGACCCCATTCAAATGCAGTTTTCTTCTGAGTGACTTTATGGAAAAGCACAAACAATATTCCCAGATGTGGAATATGTGTTTACTAAAATCAAAACAGACCAACTAAACATTGGGCTTTCTGCTTGGTCTAGGGGGTCTGTAGTCTCAGCTACTTATCCTTGGTTGCCTGTAGAATGTCATGAATGGCTCCTGCCCAAGTTATTCCCATTTGAGCAGGGCCCTGGAGTTGTGCTGGACTTATTAACTAACCTTTATTGGTCATGTGTGCCACCATTGTTTTCAACTCTTCCCTAACCTATTCTTCTGTGTTTGATATTAACATAATATCATCAATCTAATGTATCCCTATACTTGAAATATGCATCAAGTTCAAGTCTCTTATAACCAAGTCATAACAATAAGATGGTGAATTCAAATAAATCTGTGGCAACATACTGAAGGTGTATTGAAAGCCTCCCCATGTGAAAGCAAACTGTGACTGACTCTTTCCCCAGATGGGTATGGAGAAAAAAGCATTTGCAAAATCAATCACTGAATACTAGTCTCCTTTAGCCTGTTTCTTTTCTGTACCATTGACACCATGTCTGGAATAGCAGAAGTCACTGGTGGCACTACTTTATTTAGGCCTTGGTAGTCCATGGACAATATGCCTTTTTCCTGGGTCATATAGGGTTTGTATTTTGGAAATTTGTTGACACCAATACTCCAGACTTTAGCATATCTTTAATCAAAGCAGTAATTTCCTTTTGTCCACCAGATATCATATATTGTTTCAAGTTAACAAACTGAGTGGGTTGGGGCAATCTAATCTTCCCCTATAGCATGTCCAGGCACTACTGGCCTTAGGGGAAGACTTACACACTGTCAGTTTTACAATATCAGGTGGAGGAATAGTTCACCAATTAGATATAATATCTACCCCAATAATACATTTGGGTAAAAGACATGTAACTAGTTAATACAACATGTCTTTAAATTTTCCAATTCTCATCCAAACTTTCACCTTAGTCCATTCAACTGTTGCATCCTCATATCCTCCAAGTCTAAACTTAGGGTCCTTCAATATTTCATTGACAGATTTTGGGATGATGGCATATTGTGCTAATGTGTCCAGAAGTCCCAAGAAGGTCTCTTCCCCACCCCTAGGCCATTTAATCCACACATGCACACATAGTTTCAGGGACATGCTCTAGAATTCTCTGTCCACTTTGTCAGTCTCTATCATCATAAGCTACCTGAGCCTCTGCGTCAATTGACCCCAGGTGGGGGTTTCCATTATTAAATTCCTACTGATTGGAGTGAATAGAATGAACTTGTATAGGCCTCTTTAAGGTCCGGGTACCAGCAGAAGTTTCCCTTGGTCCACCTAACCTCCCACAGTGCTACATTAGCACCTTTGTCTCAACTTCATCAATGTCCACTATATTTATCCCATTCCTTAGTAACCATCGAAAAATCTCTGACCTACTGAAGTAAGTTCTTTCTACATTTTTCTTTCCTATTCTCCTATCAATCAATTTTATATTTCTTGCAGCTGTAAGACCCTTGCAGGTAAGTTGTGCCAGTAAACCTGATACAACTTCTCAGATTGTTGCTTCATTTTACAGAAGCAAGGTTAGATGAGGTGCCCATGTAGAAGATGCTCCCTTGATTACCATATCTGTCATGATCTGAAAAGCCCAATGTTGACAAGTAAAGAGTCACAGTCCTGATGTAACCAAACCACACAGCAAGACGTTGATTCAAATCCATTGACAGTCCCAAAGTCAGCAGAGCATGGCAGGCTGCTGAACAATGAATGACATGGTTTCTTGCAGGGTTCAAGCATGCCATAAGCTAGAGACCACTCCCTAAGCTGCTTCTAATATAAGGAAAACAGACCATATCCCTAAGGAAGCTCACAGTATATTCCACCAGGGAATTGATTACCAGTCTCATCATAGGGAGTACTATATCCAGCTGCCCAGCCACTCAACCAAGCCAAGCCAAGTTAACATACAATTTAACTACCACATCATTTCCCCTACCTCCATTCACCTTCTTGACCTGCAGGGGTTCCATCTTTGTCTGTGCCCTGACAAAGCCAGGGTGCCATGTGCCACCCCAAAAGTTTTTTGTTTGTTTTTGTTTCAAATTATTATTTTTATCTTCCTCCTTTCTTCCTTCTTTTTTTTCTTTCTCTTTCTATCTCTGGTTCTTCTTCTTTTTTTAATTTCTTTTTCTTTTCTTTTTATCTCTTTGCATTGCCTGTTTCCCTTCTTTTTT
>NW_006922375.1:875327-877482 GCF_000298275.1 Orycteropus afer afer | reverse complement strand
TTTTTTTTTTTTTTAATATTGTTTTACTCTTGCCCCTTCTCTCATTTGTCCCTCCCCAGATATTGTGGCTTTTTCCTCCTCTTTTTCACATTATATTTCTTTTATCTTTTTATAAATATAATTTGTTTATTTTTATCCTTCTTACTTACTGCATTTTTGTTTTATAATTGTTCATGTTTCTTTATGTAGTCTGAGATTTTGTTCTCTTGCTTTTTTTTTTTTTTTTGATGGCTTGTTTTATTTATGTATTTATTTATTTATTTTTGTCTAACTGAATAAGAGACAACAACCATTCCTACACAACCCAATGATACCTATACCTCCAGCAGCCCCTCCCCCCATATAAGGGCCACAACTTGCTTTTGTATCAATTGACCAACAATAGATAGAAGCCAATACCAGCTCAACTCACCCTCAACTGCTCTTTGCAAACAGCTAACAGAGATCTGTGCACACATTCTCATTCTCTATCCTACCCACAAGGAGACAGGTGGTGAGTGCCTAAGTGCTAACAGCTAGCCACTAGAGGATCACAGTACCCTGTTCATACAGAAATATCAAAACAAAATGAAATAATAATAATAAAGCCTTGCATGAATCACACCAACATACAACCACAAATTAAATATAAATACAACAATACCACAATGTGTCTGAGACAAAAGACAATAACAGTTCATACAAAAAAGCAAGATAAAGTAACAGAAACAAGGAACCAGGATACAAACCCAGAAAACCTCCCTGAGGAAGAATCAGAATTGGAATTACCTGATTAGGAATTCAAAGAATTATATTTGGGTACCTTCACCAGATTGAGAGATAGATCAAGGAAAACACTCACAAAAATAAGAAAATACAGAAAAAACTCTAGAGAAATTTAAGAAATCAATACAAAAATTTGAAAAAATAAACAAAAACTTATAAACAATACAAAAATAACAAACATAAATCCATAAGATTAACACTAAAATATTTAATAAATAGATAACACATTGAATGTGAAAAGTGATAGAAATGAAGCAGTGAAAGACAGAACTAATGAGATTGAAGACAAATACCTCAATATTACTTTGTTAAGGGATCACTTAGACAAAAAATCAAAACTTAATGAAGAGAGCCTCTGATTCATGTAGGAAAGCATCAAGAGGAAGAACTTACGTGTAATCAGATTTCAGAACAGAAAGAGACAGATATAAACTACAGAGAAAATTCCGGTTCTGGTTACCTAGTGACACTCTGACAAGATTATACCACATATGGACTGGCCATAACAAACAGGAGTTTATTCTCTTACAGTTTGGTGGCTTTAAGTCCAAGTACAAAGTTCCAGGCTCTAGAGGGTGGGTGAAAGCCCCTCAACTTTGGGGTCCAACTCTGCCTCCTGCTCCTGGCCACTGGAGCTAGAGGCATTTCTTCAATCATACAGCTGCTGGCTGCTGAGACTGGCAAACCCAAGGTTGACAAGCCACAGGGATCCAGGTGAGGGGAGGGAAATCAGGCCACGCCCCAAAGTGGCAAGGTGGGAAAGTGGGGTAAAGGACAGAAAAAGGTCAGGGGGACCAGGACAGAGTGAAGAGTCATCCACAGGGATCTAATTGAGGCACGAGAATCCTGGCCATGCCCTAAAAGTGACAAGGCTGGGAAGTGGGGGAAAGGACAGAAAAAAGTAAAGGTGACAGGGACAGAGTGAGGAATCAGCCGCAGGGAACCAGGTGAGGGTAGGGAATCCAGTGCACACTTCACAAGCGGCAAGGCAGGAAAGCTGGGGAAAGGACAGAAAAGGGCCAAGGGATGAGGACAGAGTGAGGAGGTTGCAGTAGTGATCCAGGTAAGGGGAGCTTGGAGAGGTTTTGAACAGCTAAGGAAGAGAAACTTGTTTGTTGGTTTATCCTACTGTGGTGATGTATTTCTGTGAGTATTCAGGCTGTGCTACTGGTGTTTCAAACCGAGTGGGATGCATATAGGAGCTCTGGTAGCGTAGTGCCTAAGGCACTTGACTGCTAACCAGAAGGCTGGCAGTTCAAACCCACTAGCCACTCCTCAGAAGGAAGATTGTGCAATCTACTTCCGTAGTGATACCGCCTTGGAAACCCAAGGAGGGGTCGCTATGAGTTGGGTCTGACTCCACGGCAAATAACAACAAGAACAATTCTTT
>NW_006922375.1:868767-869949 GCF_000298275.1 Orycteropus afer afer | reverse complement strand
AATTTCCTTAAGCTTCTAGATATCTTCTATATTATACTAAGGCAGGTCTGGTACTTGAACTTGACATAAGGTAGGCTGCCTTATAATCCAAGCTTCAGTAAGCCAACAAAATAAGCAATTAGATCCTTTCCTAACCGCTTGAAGTGAAACATTGAATGAAGAATCTTTACTTCCTATGCCTAAATCAACAAACTCAGACTGGCCTAATGCTACATTCCTTTCCCCATTATCCCACACCCTCAATAGCCATTCCTACACATATTCTCCAGGTTTCTGTCTGTACATGTTAGCAAAATCAAGTAGGCCTTTTTGGGTATAGTGTACCACTTCCTCAGTCACTCTTGGTATTTTACTTTTTGCAGCTCACTTGGACTTAAGTTTAGTTATAGGTCTAGCAACAACAATGGGTGTCTTGAGAAATTCCTGAAAATATTCAGCAGTGGCTTCCATAGTATCTACCTCAAACAATGACCCACCAGGAACAGCTGGGTTAATACCATCAAAGGATGGTGGAAGGGATAATGGTTTTATCATAATCTCCTCAGATGGGAAGGATGGTGTTGTTGTTGGGAGGGATTCAACAGAATTTACAGGCTCCATATCTTCATCTTCCTGACTGTTTGCCCATATGTCCCCAACCTAGATTTCAGGATCCTATTTTTTCCCAACCAATGTCCTCACTTTAACATCAGACACCATTCTGGGTTGGCAATTGAATTGATGTTGGAATTCAGCCAGCCCTATGATAAGATTCTGGGTTTGGTTTTAGGCAATATCAGCTGTGTTATGAGAAGATATGAAACTTCCTTTCAAGCCATAGCTGAAAACATTGAGGTCTTTTGTGTAGCACTTGACCTGTGCCTCAGCAGTCCTGAACTCATCTTGCTTTTTTAGCACTTTGTCTAGCATATGTAGGACCAACCAACCAGCTTTCTTATATTCCTCATGCTGACAAAACTTCAGAAAAACATCAAGCATGCAGTCACCCAGAGCCTCACTTCTCAAAATTACTTGATCTATTGGTGGTGGTACTTTGTGTATAACTACTGACCCTTCACACCATGGATTAGCAGGGCCCTCTTTACTAAGAGGCAGAGTCACCAGTGGCTTTAGGGTTAATCAAATTGGAGAACCAAAACAAAATTGCTGAGAATCTATTTAGGAAACTCATTCTTAAGATTT
>NW_006922375.1:864795-866537 GCF_000298275.1 Orycteropus afer afer | reverse complement strand
TATATATATAGGAATAGGAAGCAGACAATACACCTAGGGAAACTACTTCAATGGATTGGCTGCTCAAAGCATATGCATCTGATCTAATCATGGAAATAACCACATCATAACTGCTTAAACCACTCAGAATCATGGTTCAGGCAAGGTGACTCACAACCTTCACTATCACACCTAGTATCAGTACAATGACACACACATAGATCAGTGGAGCAGAATTGAAAACACAGAAATTAATCCACTCACCTATCATCAGCTGATCTTTGACAAAGGGCTGAAATCCACTAAATCAGGAAGAGATAGTATCTTTCACAAATTGTGCTGGCAAAACTGGATATTCATTTGCAGATAACTGAAATAAGATCCGTATATCACATCATACACAAAAAAGTACTCCAGATGGATCAAAGACTTAAATGTGAAACCTAAAACTATAAAGTTCACAAAAGAAAAAATACCAGCAAACTTAGGAGTTCTAATTTATGTTATAAATAGACTATCAAGTATAACCCATGATACACAAACAGGAGAAGAAAACTAGATGAAAGGGACCTTCTGAAAATTAAATTCTTATGTGTTTCAAAAGATTTCTCCCAAAGTGCAATAACAGAACCTACCTAATGGAAAAAAAAAAAAAAAATTGGCAGTGACATACCAGACATAGGACTTATCTCTAAAATTTATAGAAAACTCCAAAACCTCAACATCAAAAAGACAAATAATCCACTGAAAAAATGGGCAAAAGTCATGAACTGGTACTTTACCCAGGATTTTCATGAAGCCAACAAATACATGAAGTAATGTTTGCTATCATAAGTTATTAAAAAAGATACGCAAATAAAAACCATGAAATACCATCTCACTCTAACCTTAATGTTGTTGTTGTTGTTATGTGCCGTCGAGTTGGACCCGACTCATAGTGACCCCTCCTTGGGTTTCCAATGCAGTAACACTATGGAACTAGATTGCCCAAACTTCCTCCTGAGGAGTGGCTGGTGAGTTTGAACCTCCAGCCTTCTGGTTAGCAGTCAAATGATTTAGGCACTATGCTACCAGAGCTCCTCCCAACATTAATAACAAAGTTCAATAAGACAGAAATTTCAACAAATGCTAGAGAAGATGTGGAAAGACTGGGACTCTCATACACTGCTAGTGGGAGTATAAAATGATATAACCACTGTGATTATATCTTTCCCAGTTTGGCAATTCCTTAAAAAGTTGGAATTAGAAATATCATTTGATCCAGACATCCCATTACTAAGTATATATCCTAAAGAACTGTGAGACAGGTCATCAACAGATATATGCACACCCATGCTCATTGCAGCACTGTTCACAGTAGTGAAGAGATGAAAACAACTTAAGAGCCCATCAGCTGAGGAATGGATACACTAATGCTGCTACATATGCACAATGGAATCAGTGGAATACTATGCAGCCCTAAGGAATAATGTAGAACCAGTAAAGCACTGCATAGCATTGATGAACTTAGAGGACATTATGTTGTCATCCAAATAAGTCAATCACACAATGACAAATATAGTATTAGTCCCAATTGTAAAAAGTCAAGGAAAAGTTTATACATGGAAGGAAACTTTTTTGGTTACCAGGGATAGGAAAGGAGGGGAGGCTAAATTCTTAGACAGGCTAAAATAAATAAATAAATAAATATATCAACCAGGATCAGGCGGCAATCCTAAGCCCTATTATCCACACCCAGGGCACCTGCCCCTTCCGGTCACAGA
>NW_006922375.1:860299-864135 GCF_000298275.1 Orycteropus afer afer | reverse complement strand
AAGATGGGAGGTATGGGAAGTTTTTGTTTGTGGGGCATTGAGTTTATGCTAATGTGGTAGAATATTTTGCAAAAGAATAGCAACATGAAAAGTGTCATCAATGTCCCTGAGCTATAAATGTGGAAGTTATAATGTTGGTGAATGTCTTGTTTTATATGTTTTTATCACAATAAAATTTTAAAAAGAAATAATAAAACCTCTTACATGGGAGTGTTGGTGGCATAGTGCATTTGACTGCAAACCAGAAGGCTGGCATTTCAAACCCACCAGCCAGTCTTCAGAAGAAAGACAGAGCAATCTGCTTCCATACAGATATCACCTCAGAAACCCAAGGAGCAGTCACTATGAATCAGATTTAACTTGACAGCAGTGAGTTTGTTTTTTGGGGTTTTATTATCATAATGAAAGGCACACTTGTGCTTATTCTCATATATGGCTTTGAGGGTATATGCTATATTCCTAACTAAAACGTTAATGCAATTAAAAAAAGGAACTGTGGTTTAACCTGTGAGTAGATCATTATATAATCATTCCAAAGAAAGGTGATCCCACAGAATGTGGACATTATAGAACAATATCATTAGTATCACATGCAAGTAAAATCTTACTGAAGATAATTCAAAAATGGTTGCAGCAATACATTGACAGAGAGCTTCCAGAAATGCAAGCTGGATTCAGAAGAGAATGTGGAATGAGGTATATCATTGCTGATGTCAGATTGATTTTAGATGAAAGCAAATAATACCAGAAATATGTTTATTTATGTTTTATTGACTAAGCAAAACCATTCACTTGTGTGGATCTTAGTAAATTGTGGATAACATTGAGTAGAATGAGAATTCCAGAACACTTGTTTGTACTCATGAGGAACCTGTGCATAGATCAGGAGGCTGTCATTCAAATACAAGAGGATACTGCATGGTTTAAAATCAAGAATGGGATGCATCAGCGTTGCATCCTTTCACCATACTTATTCACCTTGTATGTTGAGCAAATAATCTAAGAACCTGGATTATATGAAGAAGAATGTGGCATTAGGATTAGAGGAAGAGTCATTAACAACCTGCCATACTCAGATGACATTGAGGTTGACTTGAAGCACTTACTGATGAAGATTAAACACTACAGTCTGCAATATGGATTACTCATCAATTAAAAAAAAAAAAAAATCCTCACAACGGGTCCACCTTTACAGTGGCTGGAGAAAAGTTTGAATTCGTCAAAAATTTCATATTACTGGGTTCTACAATCAACACCAATGGAAGCAGCAGTCAAGACATCAGATGAAGACACATTGCATTGGGCAAATCTGCTGAAAAGGACCTCTTTGAAGTACTGAAGAGCAAAGATGTCTCGCTGAAGACTAAAGTACTCCTACCCCAAGCCATGGTATTTTCAATCATCTCTTATGCATGTGAGAGTTGGACAATGAATAAGAAAGATCAAAGAAGAGTTGATGCTTTTCAGTTGTGATATTGGAAAAGAATGCTGAGAGTACTATGGTCTGCTAAAAGGCCTAAGAAATCTGTTCTGGAAAAAGTACAGCCAGAATGCTCTTTGGAAGCAAGAATGGCCAGACTTTGTTTTACCTACTTTGGTCATGTTGTCAGGAGGAACCATTCCCTGAAGAATGATATCATGCTTGGTAAAGTGGAGGGTCAATGATGAAGGGTAAGGTCCTCAACAAAATGGATAGACACAGTGGCTGCAATGATGAGCTCAGGTATAGCAAGGATTGTGACTCTGGCACAAGACTGGGCAGTGCTTCGTTCTGCTGTGCATAAGTTTGCTATGAGTCAGAGATTATTTGACGGTACCTAACAACAACACAACAACAGATCAATATGTCAGAGCTATGGAAATAATTAAAGGTAATCTTTCCCATGTGTCCTCTCTATCCTCCGTTTTCTGAAGGAATTGGGTAATGTTCTCAATTATCATTGGAATGACACAGGGTTATAGGGTTATAGAGGGTAATAGGAAATAATAATAATAATAATAATAATAATAATGTTGTTAGTTGGTATTAAGATTGTTCCAACTCATAGTGACCTTATGTAAAAAAGAATGAAACATTGCCTGGTCATGTACCATCCTCACAATCTTTACTATTTTTGATCCCATCATTGTAATCCCTGTGTCATTCCATCTTGTTGAGTTACTTCCCTATTTTTGCTGACTGTCTACTTTACCCAGCATGATGTCCTTTCCCAGGGGCTGGACCCTTCAGACAACATGACCTCCACTTGTCTGTTAGTTTGTTGCACTGTAGTGGCTTGCGTGTTGCTTTGACACTGGAAATTATACCACCAGTATTTCAATTACCAGCAGGTAGTTCATGGACAGGTGTCAGTGGAGGTTTTGAACTAAGAGACTAGGAAGAAGGACTTGGCTAGCTCCACTTCTGAAAAAAAGACAAAAATCGCCAATGACAACCTTACAAAAAGCTGGGAATGAAACAAACAACAACAAAAACAAAAATGTATACTATGAAGAGGTCAAAGAGTCTGGTTGCATAGTGGGTAAGGCATTTGGCTGTTAAATGGAAGGTTGGTGGTTCAAACCCACCAGCTGCTCCTTGGGAGGGTGACAAGGCAATTTACTTCTATAGAGATTCACAGCCTTAGAAACCCAATGGGGGTTGCTATGAGTTGAAATATACTCAGTGGCAGTTTTTTTTTTTTTCTTTATAGTTTTATAAAGAGGTCAGATTAATAATATATATTATTTTTATTGGGAAAATAAAGGAAATATATAAATTCATATTCCACTTACAACAAAGTGGCTACAGAATTATGAAATCTCCCACTAGAGGACCACAACATAATTTACACATTTACTATTTACTTTAGAAATAATTCAAAATATCCCATAAAAATGTTTTACTGTGCATATTCTCAAGAACAACACAATAAGTAAAATTACAAAAAAATAGCATGTAAAACCATGCCATAAATAAAATAAAAATGAATAAATGATAATAGCCACATTGAAGAAAAACTAAGGAAAGAAAGATAAAATTAAACCAGGAATGAGTCTAAAATTTAAATTCATACTATAACAGAAGTGAGGCATAGTTTTAGCTTTAAACTCTCATTTGTACATGAGATGATTATAATGAGATAATATGAAAGATATATCAAGGTCAGGCACAAGTTTGAACGGTGATGAGAACAGATTGATTCATTCATTCATTAAAAAAAATATATTGAGTACCAGATAAGAGAAGACATTTTATGTCTTTGTGTTAAAAGAAGACATTTTATGATATGATATATCACATAATCCTGTGAACAATGCCCAGTAAATTATTTCTATTTCATATTAATAATTAATTCCATAAAATTTTTCTTTAATTTCCTTATGACATTAAATAACATTGAACAGAGCAACACAAATATAATTCAGTAAATAAAAGTATGTGCGTATCATTTCCATGATCTGGCTAATTTCAGGTTTTAACTAAAACGTTTCTCAATTTTCTGGATCTCAGAAAGTACGGACATTGAATGCTAATAAAGGGAAGAGTCAATAGGGGGTGGCTAAGTAGGGACATAGGAATACATAAAAGCATGATCTAGCTTCTATAATCACCACTATTGTTAAGAAAATGAAATGGGCTTCATTGTATTTAATGGTACAAATTTTATTTATTTCCTGTTTTTCTCTTTAAATTCTGGATCTTTTTTCCTTACTTTTTCTTGAGACTATTGAAATACATTTATATTTTTATTTGGGTTCCATTTACAAAATCATCAGCTGTCTTTATGTTCATTTATATTTTAAATAAATAGTATTACAATATAGATATATAGAACTCTTTTCACTAATCTTAT
>NW_006922375.1:844184-859259 GCF_000298275.1 Orycteropus afer afer | reverse complement strand
CTGAGGAGTGGCTGGTGGGTTTGAACCGCCAGCCGTCTGGTTAGCAGGCAAGTGTCTTAGCCACTATGCTACCAGAGCTCCTTGTCCATAGATTAGCTAAGTCATAACTTAAAGGAAAAAAGAAAAGTATTATCAGCATTCTCTTATTATAGCTGAGGACCTTCAAAATATATGACTAAAGAAGAGTACGTGTCAACACCCACCAATATAGCTTGTGAAAATAACATGAGCAGAAATAAGACTATCCCAGGAAAGTAATTTAGTATCACTTCAGCACATATCCAAAGAGATTATCAAAGCCCCAGAGAGATATACAGGTATCTGTCACTTAGTGACTATGTAATGTCCAACAATATATATACATCATGGTTCCATAAGGTTATTTATTTATTTTTAAGGAAAAGTAGCTCTTCTTTTGTTAATTACTTCCCCTTACTGGTTATAAACACCACTTGTCTGTCAGTTTGTCATACTTTGGTGCTTTGTAAGTTTCTGTGAGGCAGGAGGCTATGCCACCAGTATGTCAAATAAAAAAGGGTCACTGATGGTGGACAGTTTTCAGTGGAGCTTCCAGACTAAGACAGATTTGGAAGAAGGAAGGGGCCATCCACTTCTTAAAGAATTGGCCAGTGAAAACTTTGTGAATAGCAGTGAAACACTGTCTTATATATTACTGCAAAATTATAAATAGCCTTGAAACATTTTCTGATGTAGTGCCCAAAAAGGAACCCCTCAGGTCGGAAGGCACTCTAAATATAACTGAGGAAGAGTTGCTTCCTCAAAGTAAAGTTGACATTAATAACATGGATGGAGTAAAGCTTTTGGAAACTCCATTTGCTGATGGGGTATGACTCAAAATTGGAAGAAACATCTGCAAACATCCAGTAATAATCAGAACATGGGATGTTTGCAGTATGAATGTAGGAAAATTAGAAGTTGTTAAAAATGAAATGGGACACATATAGATCAATATCCTAGGCATTAGTGAACAGAAATGTACTAGTTTGAATCAGACAATCATGATTTACTATGCCAGGAATGACAAATTGAAGAGGAATAGAGTGACATTCATTATCACAAAAAATATTTCAAGATCTATCCTGAAGTACAATGTTGTCAGTGATAGCATAATATCCATATGCCTACAAGGAAGACCAGTTATTACTACTATTATTCAAATTTAGGGAGCAACCATTAAAGCCAAAGATGAAGAAATTGAAGATTTTTACTAATTTCTGCAGTCTGAAATTGACCCAATATTCAATCAAGATGTATTGATTATTACTGGTTATTGGAATGTGAAAACTAGAAACAGAAGAATTATTAGTAGTTGGAAAATATGTTGTTAAGGATAGAAATGATGGCAGTGATCACATGATAGAATTTTGCAAGACCAACAACTTATTGATTGCACATACTTTTATAAGAACAGTAACAGTGGCTATACACATGGACCTCACCAAATGGAATACACAGTGATCAGATAGACTATATCGGTGGAAAGAGGTGATAAAGAAGAAGCTCAGTATCTTCAGCCAAAATTAGGCCAGGAGCTGACTGTGGAACAGACCTTCAATTACTCATATGCAAGTTCCACTTGAAGCTGAAGACAACTAAAACAAGTCTAAAAGAGCCAAAAGATGACCTTAATTATATCCCACCTGAATTTAGAGACCATCTGAAGAATGGACTTGATGTATTGAACACTGATGACTGACTGGCACCCAGATGAATTGTGGGATAACATTAAGAACATCATAGAGGAAGATAGCGAAAGGTCATTAAAAGACAGGAAAAGAAGAAAAGTCCAACATACCACGTGCAAGTCAAATTTGCTGAAGATAATTAAAAAAGGTTGCAGCAACATATTGACAGGGAACATCCAGAAATTCGAGTTGGATTCATAGGCAGATGTGAAATGAGGGATATCATTTTTGCTGTCAGATGAACTTGGTTAAAAGTAAAAAACAAACAAACAAACAAAAAGACAAAACCCAGAAAGATGCTTACTGGTGTTTTATTGACTAAGCAAAGGCATTTGACTTTGTGGATCATAACAACTTATGGGTAACATTGTGAAAACTAGGAACTCTAGAACATTTAATTATGCTCATGAGGAGCCTGTACATAGACAAAGATTCTGTTATTTGAACAGAAGAAAGTGACACATCATGGTTTAAAATCAGGAAGGGTGTGTGTCTGGGATGTATCTTTTCAATTTACTCATTCATTAATAATCTTTGCAAATAATGTGAGAAGCTGGACTATGTGAAGACTAATGCAGCATTAGGACTGGAGGAAGACTCATCGACAACCTGTGGTATGCAGATGATAAAACCTTCCTTGCTGAAAGTGAAAATGACTTGAAGTACTTACCGATAAAAATCAAAGATTGCAGTCTTCAGAATGGATTACACCTGAACATAACGAAAACTAAACTCTTCACAAATGGACCAATAAGCAACATCACAATTGATGGAGAAAAGATTGACCTTTTCAGAGAATTCATTTTACTTAGATCCACAATAGAAGTAACATTCAAGAAATCAGATATTGCATTGCAATGGGCAAATTTGCTGCAAAAGAGCTCTTTAAAATGTTAAGAAGCAAAGATGTTACCTTGCAGACAAAGGTGCACCTAACCCACACCATGGTATTTTCAATCATCTCATATGCATTCAAAATCTTGACAATGCATAAGGATGACTAAAGAAGAGATGATGCCTTTGAATCGTGGTGTTGGAGAAGAATACTGAAAATACTATGGACTGTCAATAGAACAAACAAATCTAATATGGAAGAAGTGAAACAGAAATGTTCTTTGGGAGCAAGAATGGCCAGACATAGTCTCACCTACTTTGGTATTTTTGTGTTATTGTCAGAAGGGACCAGTTGCTGGAGAAGGACTTCATACTTGGTGTTTTGGTTTACTAGTGCTGCTATAACAGAAATACCACAAAGAGGTGGCTTTAACAAACCATCTTTAAATCCCCTTTAAAAAAGAGATTTATTA
This sequence comes from Orycteropus afer afer, assembly GCF_000298275.1. Taxonomy (NCBI): domain Eukaryota; kingdom Metazoa; phylum Chordata; class Mammalia; order Tubulidentata; family Orycteropodidae; genus Orycteropus; species Orycteropus afer. The sequence continues at coordinate 856,246 of NW_006922375.1, read as the reverse complement.
TCTTACAATTTAGGAGGCTCGAAGTCCAAGTCCAAAATGCGGGCTCTAGGCCCTTTACCTTGGGCTTCAGCTTTGCCTCCTTTTCCCCTCCCACTAGAGCTGGAGCCTTTTTCTGATTCATGCAGCTATTGTCTACAGAGGCTGATGAACCCAAAATCGACAGGTAAAATGGCACAGTCCAAATATCATTAGGCAAAGAGGGAAGAGAGCAGATTCAAGTCTCTAGGAACAATTCCCAGATGGGCAGGCAATATGACAGGTCACTGAAATGAAGATCAGCCAAATGCAGGATCCAGATGTGCCAAAAACTAGAGACCTTTCCCAAAACTTCACTTTATATACTGGAAGCAGGCTACACCCCAACAGCAGAGTTGATTACCACTCTCATCATGGGGAATAAATACATCCAACTGTCTAGCCACTCAACAACACGGCCCAGCCAAGGTGACATACAAGCTTAACTACCACATTTGGTAAGGTAGAAGTTCAAAGACTCTCAAAAAGATGTATTGACACAGTAGCTGCAATGAGGGCTCATGTATAGCAAGGAATGTAAGAATGGCATAGGACTGGGCAGTGTTTTGTTCTGTTGTACATAGAACCACTGTGAATCAGAGCCAACTCAACAGAACCTAACAGCAATAACAACACATACAAAAATAAGCAGTTTTCAAAATATATGGCTAGAAAAGTGAATAATTCACTCTACGATTTGAAAGCTGAGACAATCTTAAAATAGAGACATAACTAAAGATGTGTACATTGATGACATTTTTTTTTGGTCTTTGATTGGCCCACATTGGAATGCTAGGTAAGTAGACCTATTGCAAATATCTCAACTATCAAATCTTTAGAGTGCTGTGTGTTTTAAGTTGTTCTTCCAGGCTTAAAGTGAGTCTGAAAAACACATGTTTTCTGGGCTTATTGTATTATTTAACCCAGACATATTTTCTCAATAATTTAATTAGTCATGAAGCAAACTTAAGCACCCGAAGTGAGTCTTGGTAAAATAAAACTAAATTTGACTTAAAAGAAAAATACAATCTACTTATTTCAGCATAACATATTAAAAATAATAATAAGAGAGAGAGAGAGAAAAGAAAGAAAGAAAGAAAGAAAGAAAGAAAGAAAGAAAGAAGGAAAGAAAAAAGGAAAGAAAGAAAGAAAAAGGAAGGAAGGAAGGAAGGAAAATAAAACAATAACAAGATGTAGTTATGAGACTCTAATCACCTTGACCAAAGTCCAGCTACTGGGTGAATCATAATCTATGTTCCAAATTATGTCTATATGTCTCTCTACTTGTAAAAGAAATCCTACTTGATGATTGTGTCTCAATCCAGAACTATTTAACTCTAAACTTTAGTCAGTAGTGGTGGGCTTTTCAGGTATTAGTACCAGGATTACTAAGAGATGTTTTTGAGGTCTAATGATGTAGGAACAGGCAGTGATTTTTTCTTTGGTACATGGGACCACTATGAGTCAAAACTGACTCAATGGCACATAACAACTTCACAACAATCCCATTACATGTACAAAACCTGTGCTGAATAAACCTATTACTGCATGTAGTTGATTGGTTTCTATTGTCTGGATTTTCTTTCTTGATTTTGTGTCTTTATCTGCTTTTTTCAAGTTTAATTATTTGCCTGCCTTCTCTATTTTCATCACGTACCTCTTTTAGTAGACATATCAATTGAGATAGTTGTTGTTGTTGTTGTTATGTGCCATAGAGTCCTCTCTGACTCATAGCAACCCTTAATTGGATTTCTGAGGCAGTATCACTATGAAGTACATAAGCACATTGCCTAACCTTCCTTCCAAGGAATGTCTGGTGGGTTTGAACGACCAACCTTCTGGTTAGTAGTCAAGTGCCTTAGAGCTCTCAATTGAGATAGTAATATCCCTTTATGTGTATGATTTTATATTTTAATTTATAATTACTTTTCCACATACTCTCATATTAACCTATTAACAACTCTTTAAGGAAATTTTGCAATTTTACCTGATTAAAGATTAATCCAATGCTTAAGCAAATTATTGTTGTTGTTATATGCTGTGGAGTCAGACCCGACTCATAGCAACCCCTCCTTGGGTTTCCAAGATGGTATCACTATGGAAGTAGATTGTCCAACCATCCTTCCAAGTTATAAATATGGCAAAAAAGAAAAAAATGTGACTATCATCCAGTCCAGCATGATACAGTGGTTAAATCACTCAACTCCTAACCAAAAGCTTGGTGATTCAAATTCACCAGGCACTCTGTGGGAAAAAGATGTGGCAGTCTGCTTCCATGAAGATTACAGTCTTGGAAACCTTCTGGTGCAGTTCTACTATAGGAACACTGTGAGTCACAATCAACTCAATGGCAATGGGTTTGGTCTTTGATTTATCTGTCACAATGTTCCCATGACATAAGAGGTGGTAAGTAAATAAGACTTTGTGTAAATGTGATGTTTTTATTAATTTAAAGGGAAGGATAACTTATTAAGGAAGGTACACAATCACAAAATGCAAGTGGGGTGTTGCCTTTGAAAGTTGAGCTTGCAAGGATCTACTCTATGAGAAAGTGGAAATATAATACCTCTAAGGAGCTTTGGTAGTGTAGTGCCTAAGGCACTTGATTGCTAACCAGAAGGCTGGTGGTTCAAACCCATCAGCCACTCCTCAGAAGGAAGGTTAGGCAATCTACATCCGTGGTGATACCGCCTCGGAAACCCAAGGAGGGGTCGCTATGAGTCAGGTCCGACTCGTATGTGTTGCTATGTGTCGGTCCCACTACACGACATATAACAAGAACAACAACATATTTATAAATACAGACAAGTCTATTCCCTGGGGTAATATAGCATACTGATTTACTATTAAGTGTCACAAAAAAATTTCTTCTTCTGTCATTCTTTCTTATAATAAGTCTTTCTGTCACTGGTAAAGATAAAGAAAAGCAGTTGAAGCTACATGAGCTATTGATTCCTGTGCTATGAGACAAGAAAAACTGGAGGATTCCTGGTTATCACTACTGAAAACATTTTGATTAAGGTCTCAATAGATGGATGCTGATTAAAAAGGAGAAGTTTGAAGCAGATTTACTGATCCATTGAGACAGGAAAAAAACTTGAATCTGATGCCTTGAAATAATCTTTAAGCATTTAACCAAAAAGACTCCCTGAGATTAACACTAACCAAACACCAAATTGGTTCAATTAGTAATTAAAATAAATAAATAAATAAATATATATATATATATATGTTTATATAAAATAATATATATACCTTCTGCATGGCCCTCTTTTAAAGAATTATGCTTCTAAGGTCAAACACAGATGGGAAGTTGAGGGGGCACAGAATCTCACTCAAAATTAGTGAAATAGTTTGGGTAGAGATGACAAGAATGATGATGCATTATGATAAATGTAATTTATGTCAATAAATTGCACATGTAGAACTTGTTGAAAGAGTGTATGTTTTGCTGTGTATGTTATCATCAAAAATACAATAAATATTTTAATGAACAAAACACTGTTGATACATTTCACTTTTTGGCTAGCAGAGGTGGTTATGAAATGCACATTCAGAGTTGAAAATCACATAGATTTCTCTGCCATTAAACATGCAAATGGAATACAGATCTGCATTTTGTTTCTTATGAATTTCCAGAGAATCTTAATATTTTAGAACAACAATGATGAAATATCCCATCTTCATGCAAAAACTTCAGATTCTGTGAAATGTTTAGTTAGGGTTTTTTGTTGAAAATTTTTAAATTTACTTATAAGTACATGATATTCCACAAAATAATACACAATTAAGAATGATTTTAGCTAAGCAATAAAAGCACCCAGCTTGATTTGACTAAATAAATGAGATTCACCAAAAATAAGATTAATTAATGAAAATATGCTTTAATTATAGCCTGATTTAGAATTTCCCTAAGGAACATTACTTTATTATAAATCTACATCTATATTTTCTCTGTTCTTATATATCTGTATACAAAGTTTATTAGTCATTACTTGATTCATTTTGCCCTTGCCTAAATAAGAACATAAATGTTATAGACTTAAAGAAAAATAAATAAGTAAATAAGAGCTAGCAACATTAATTGGTTGTCAACTCATGCTCAAGTACTATTCTAAATAGTTCCATAATATAGTTGGTATGGAATTTCTACTTAATGAAATCAGATAGTTATGGATTAATCCCTATGAGGATTCAGTCATCAGGTTAATATTAAGATTTATGAGTCCTGAAAAGAATCACTTTTTTATGAAATCTGTGACCTCCACCAACTCTCTGTCTACTGATAATTAATGCCATTTTAATGGGAAACAGAATCTTGATGGATATAATGTATTGACTTCAATTCAGACTGAGATAGAAATTATGAAAGACACAGTTTGTATTCGAATCAAGTTTAACTTAGAGAAATAAACATATGTCATGTAGGTAGATGACTCAACAGAAACAGAAACAACAGTAGGGAGGAAAAAAAAAAATAAGTCCCTAAGAATTAAACACATATTTTAAAATTTGCTCCTCCTGGATTTTGATTTAATATGTCCATTTTTTTAAACATAACAAAAAAATACATTTTTTCTCCAATAGACATTTAGAATTTCTAGGATATGGATAAAAACTGTTTTATTGGTAAGCAATTCCAAACAATGTCAAAGCTATATTTCTTTTACAGTTTATTTCTCCCTTTCGATCTTCATTGTATACTGTCAACTCTTAATTAGTAGAACAAATGTACCAATTCAAGAGATGAATATTTTAATGAAAATAAAAATACTCAAATCTCTGAAAAATCTAAATGAGTGAAAGCAGTAATATGTAACAAATGAAGGAAAATGATATATTTAAATATTTAAATATATGTAATTAAAAGTATGTTAAACAATTTAAAGTTTCGATGAAAAGGACAGTTTTTTTTTTTATTATTTGAAAAAAGTATATTAACACTATTGTCTCAGAAGTAATGTGAATAGTTGAGTAATAAAGCCAGAACTTTTTAAAAAACTTATATTAAAAACTTGCTGGGGTAAATATTTCCAATGTGATACCATTGAAAAATTGTTTTGTACTGCTCAATATCCAAGAAGAGGAAGGATGTTCATCAAATGATCTTCCAATTAATCTAAAGCTTCCCCTTAAACCACAGAATAAAATTAATTTCACATAGGTTAAAAGTATTAAAGTATATAAACATAAAAATAGTCAAAATTTCTATTATCATAATATTTAAAAGGGTTTTCTAAATAATTTAAAGTCAAATTTCTGGAATGTTGACATAGAACTAAATACTGTATACAAAAATAAACATTTCAAACTCATTAACAAAATCTAAGAAATCATTTTTATAGTAATGAATCAAATAATACAGAAGCAGATTTTTCAAATTTACTCTATTGACACTAGCACCTCAGAAGATAAACAGTTAAATAGAAACAGATAGTTGGTGACTGAAGCAATACTTCCAGTATTGCTGGTAAACAAGTATACAGAAAAGTCAATTAGGAGAACCAATAGCATGCCACTTTCAATCTGTCTTCTATTGATTTTTAAAATAATTATTCTCATTTTAAAAGCAATTTGAAAAAATTTGATATGATCCTATAAAATATTTATATATTTTGATAAAATAAGAATGAAATAATCACATTTTGGCCAGTTTTATTAAAGACTTCATCTCTGAAGTATTTATAAATGTAAAAATTTGATGGAAATGAAATATTCAAAAGTAAGAAATGTATCTCATTGTAATGAACAATTTAATATATATATATATATATTTTAAATATTGGGTTATGTTAACATTATAGTGTAATATTAAGTGGCAAAAATGGACAATAACAAATTTCCAGTTAGTTTCACTAATTATGCGAAGAAAGGAGAAAAAGAAAACATAAAAAATATCAAAGTCAAAACCAAACCCACTGCCACAGAGTCTATTCTGACTCACAGTAACCCTATAGGGTAGAGTAGAACTGTCCCACAGTTTCCAAAACTCTAAATTTTTACAGAAACAAATTATTTAATCTTTCTCCTGTGGAGTAGAAATTGGTGGGTTTAAACCACCAGACATTTAGTTAGAATGTAACATTTAATTAACTTCAACAATTACACCACCAGAACTCCTTGTTGTTGTTGTTGTTATTTGCCGTCGGGTCGGCCCCGACTCATAGCTACCCCTCCTTGGGTTTCCGAGGCAGTATCACTATGGAAGTAGGATTGCCCAACCTTTCTTCCGAGGAGTCCAGAACTCCTTAGGAGTGATTATATCTGTATTTTGGTTGGAAGATTCTACAGTCAAATTAAAATAAAAATATGAGATTTCTGAATGGACACTGGATTTTATATATATATACATATATATATATATTCACATTTTGTAGCAATATTTTTGTCAGGTCAGATAGTACCTGTAAAGCATGGAAATCAAGTTTTCCTTCAATTTCTTGAGGTTTTTAGGAGCCCAGGTACAAAGAAATAGTCAAAGTATCCAGGCTAAAGATTACGTGAATTATCTGAATTATATTTACTTAATAAGAAATTGTCAGTGTCTGGATTACCCATGATTTGGTGGTACAGCTCAAAAGGTTTCTGTTAGAAGAACTGGGATGTTTCTAAACCTTTCTGCCTATAACAATCACCTGGAAGCGTTTAACAAATGATTATGTTCTGACATCACCTGAAACCAATTAATGCAGAATATTTGGGCATAAGGCCAGCAAAAGACTATTTGCAAAAGATCCCTGAGTGATTCTAGTGTTCAGAGTTTTTTAAAAAAAAAAAAAAAACTAGAAAAGCATTAGTTATCACTTTCTACTTTAACCTCTGAACTACTGATTAGATCCAGATCTGACACAGTTGGAATAAAGATGATAATAACCAATATTTTAAGTGAACCCTTAGGCATCATTTCTCCTTATCCAAAGCATCCTTAAAGCCCCCTAGAGAAGATGTAAAGATGGAAAAAACAAAGAGATATGTCTGTCAGGGATAAGATCTCTTCTCTCCAGCAGTGCCCAAGACAGCTGGATGCCAGGTTCACACTGCTCACACTGTAGGGTAGAAGCAAAGAAAGAGAAGGCAGTTTGAGAGAAGCTTACAATTAGTTGAGTCTTCACCAAGTTTTCCCATTGTCTCATGCTTTGACATCCTTCTCTGTCCTATTACTGTTTAGTTGTTTTAGATGTCCTCAATTTGGCTCCAACTCATAGCAACCCTATGTACAACAGAATGGAACACCGCCCAGCCCAGCATTAACCTTACACTCATTGCTATATTTCAGCTCATTTTCAGCCACTGCATTAATCCATCTTGTTGAAGGTCTCCTTTTTCTTATTGATCCTCTACTTAACCAAGCATGATGTTCTTCTCCAGGGACCTGTCCCTGTTTTACAACTTAGTTGTACGCACAGTTAGAACAAAGTAAAATCACATCCAAAATCATGTGTGCTTATTCTGAATTCCTGGCAAACAGCATCAGTAAAAGATAAAACATGTCTCAATTATTCCCACTGCCACCAGCAAATTAACCAGGAAAAATGTCATGGGAAATGTTTTAAAAGGGGAACTTATAGATTTGTAGCTTAGTCATTTTGTGAGCCAACAGAGATGGAGAGAAAGATTTAAAATGTGCATATATTTTAAGAAGGAATGTTACACACTGTATGACTTTAAATCATTGGGATAGAAACCTTATACCTCAGTCCAAATTTCTTCCTAAATAAGATATAATGCTTTCTTAAAACCAGAGCCTCAACTCTTGGCACCAGTTTTTATTTTATTTTTTGTCTTCGAATTATTGATGAAATATTCTCGAATTGCACATCTCTACTCCTTCCATATTAGATTTTTTTAACAATATACAACTTAAACTCACTGCCATCGAGTCAGATCCGACTCACAGCGACCCCTCCTTGGGTTTCTGAGGCAGTATCACTATGGAAGATTGGGGTAGATTGCCCCATCTTCCTTTGAAGGAGTGGTTGGTGGGCTTGAAATGCCAGCCTTCTGGTTAGCAGTCAAATGCCTTATGTACTAAGCTACCAGAGCTCCTATATACAACTTAGAATACAGTTAATTATTGTAAATGTCAGAATTTCATTTTGTTTCAACTTTTGCATCTTTTAAATATGATGGTAAAATCTGCCAATATCTGTGAGTTCCAGACTTCTCATTATGTGAAGCTGTTTATAAAAATACTAAAACATGTAACTTCAGAAATTCTTATTCTCAGCTGTCATGGGCCTGCCAGAGTTATCCTACTGTTCTTACCACAGTAATTGATTACTAGATGGCCCTATCAAATCCTCATACATTGCTGTTGGGAATGTAAAATGGTGCAGCAACTATGGAAAGTAGTTTAACTATCCCTCAAAATATTTGACTTAGAGTTACTATAAGATTCAACAATTCCATTCCTAGGTATGTACCCAAGATAATTAAAGCTATGTCCACCCCAAAACCCACATACAAGCATTCATAGCAGCATTATTCCTTATAGGCCTAAAGTGGAAAAATCCTAAATGTTCATCGACTGGTGAATGGGTAAACAATATGTTGTAAATCCAAATAATGGAATATTATTAATCAGTAAAAAGAAATAAAATTCTGAGATGTGCTGAAAGGTAGATGAACCTTTAAAATATTATTTACTCTAAGTGAATAAAGCTAGTCCCAAAAGGCTATACATTGTATAATTCAATTCATATGACATATCCAGAGTAAACAAACGCATAGAGGCAGAAGGTAGATCAGTGGTTGCCAGCAGTTGTGGGAGCAGGGAAATGGGATTGACTGTTAGTATATGTACGGTGACTTTTGGAGGTAATAAAAATGTTCTTAAATTAGATAGGGATGATGGTTGCACAAATATGTACATATGCTAAAAGCCTCTGAATTATATACTTTGAAAGAGTAAGTTTAATGGCATATCCATTATATCTCAATAAAGCTATTATTAAAAAAAAATAATGAAATGGAAACATATTGCAGGAGAAGAAGAGAACAGATGGCTCAGTTGAGGAGAAGTTTTTTTTTTTTTTTTTTTTTTTTCCCCCTTTCTCTCTCGATACGTATATATTTTAATATATAAAAGCTTTTGGGACTTTTGCTCCCCTTTGACATAAATAATAAAGCTTATAACTCTGTGGCTGACAGCCGTCTTATGACAAGGAGGGAAGCCAGCTTGAAGACGATGCTGAAACAGGGAAAGGAGAGTTTTCAATCTCAGAATGAAGTCAATGAGCCTAATAAGTCATAACTGAAGCCTATCCAACTTCCAGACTTTGGCTACATGAGTCAAAAATTTTCTTTCATTGTCTAATATATTTGTGTTATGATAGTTGTTATTCATAAAAGCATTCTAAAATATAAATGCATAAAAAGCCAAAAATATGCCTAGTTTTGTCCCCTTTGGGGTTTTAGATGTTTTTCCTTGAAAACTGATGAAAAGCAAGGTTCCTAAGAAAAAAAAAAAAAAATGGAAAATCAATTATTTAAAATAATGATCAGATACTCCATTAATTCTAGCTGTTAAATTTATACCAAATCTATTTTTTTTTTCCCTTCTCTTTCATTTACTTGTTGATAAAATAAATAAATAATGATATTTTATTATTTAACATTTGATTTAGGGATTAGGTTAAATGTGTTACTGTTCCTGGGCCAATAACTACCACTCATTCTATCCTATGTAGGATTGCTAGGAGTTGGAGCCTACTCAACAGTACCTAACAAAAACAACAGTCTAATAAATTTATCTTTAATAATAATACTTTACTCACTTATCCTCATGTATGGATTGAGATGAAATATTAATACATTCTGAAATTGAACATACTTCTTATATTTGAAGCTATATGCTTCAATATATATTTTCATTATATAAACAATTTGGGATGTAATGAGTTTGTTTCCTCATATTTAAATTTTCTCAATTTAGTAAAATATATGAAAACAAAATGAAGTTAAATAAAAATTGGCACTTCAGGTGTGATGCTCCTTTTCTTTCTATAACAATATAAAGTTTTAAATAATTTATCTCAATAGTTGTTAATTTATATGATTGTGTTTCTGATTAATAACATTTCATTAACATATTCAAAATCACATACTGTGTGAAATTACGATTTTTCTAATGCATCTAATATTAAAAATTTACATTTGAAATGTTATTATGCACTTTGTGTTTTCTTTTTCAATTCACACCATAATTCTAGGGGTTTTCAAATGTAATTACATTTTAATTATATGTTGTGGTTGTTAGGTGCCCTTGAATTGTCTCCAACTCGTAGCGACCCGATGCAGAGCAGAAGGAAATACTGCCTAGTCCTGTGCCAGCCTCATGATCCTTGCTCTACCTGAGTCCATCAATGATTCAAAAACTAACTCTAAATTTCTTTTTAAAATTAAAAAATACATCTATGACTGAGAGAGCAGTATTATGAATGCTGTGACACAAGATATTATATGACTAGTTTAAAATGTTTAATGGCTTCTCCACTTCACATTAAGATTCATATTTCTTTTCTTTTTTTTATTTTATTCTGATTTGGGTGAAAGTTTATAGAGCAAATTCGTTTTCCACACAACAGTTCACATGCACTTTGTCTCATGACATTGACTGCAATTTGGTTATATAATTTTACAGTTCCAGCAGCACTGTATGAGTCCCAATCTCTCCACATCCTTTCCAGCATTTGTTATTTTCTGTCTTGTTGAACTTTGCTACCAGTGCTGGTACGAGTTAATATTTCATTCCTGTTTTCATTTGCATCTCTCTAACAGCTAAGGATCATGAACATGTGTTTATTGGCTGCCTAAATATCCTCTTTGGTGAGTATTCTGCTCATTTTTTAAATGTATAATTCATCTTTCTGTTGTTCAGGTGTTGGAGTTTTCTATAAATTTTAGAGATAAGTCCCTTGTCAGACATGTCATTGACAACTATTTTTTTCCCCAATCTGTAGCTTCTCTTTTTACTATTTTAAAGGAAATTTTGGAGGCATAAAATAATTTAATTTTTAGAGGGTCCCATTCATCTAGTTTATCTTCTGCTGTTTGTGCATTTTGGATTATGCTTGATAGTCTATTTATGCCATATTTTCAAAAAAATAAAAAAAACAACTCACTGCCATGGAGTCACATCTGACTCATAGCAATGCCTCCGAGGCAGTATCACTAAGGAAGTTGATTGCGAGTACTTTCAGTAAGATGGAGGAATAGGCAGACAAGCGACACAGACCCTCTTCAAAAAAGACAAGAAAAACCAATTGACAGAGATAATCCTGGAACCCTGAGCTTTGAAAGGAACTACACAGAAGTGGATTAGGCATCAACTAGTGGAAAAACCTGAATGAAAACAGTGAATACAGAGACAGTCAGAGCTGCGGACTGTCAGCTACTCTGATGAGACCAATAGCCTGAATATTTCCAAGTGGTGTTAGGACATGAGAATTGACCTAAAGATCAGTCCCAGTCACCAAGGGCTGCAGGGACAACTGCTCTGGTGGCCTATAACTAGGAAGGGAAATAGCAAGAAGGGAGACAACTTGAGCTGTGGACTTTCTGCTGTCCAGAGTGCAGAGCCATTTTGACTGTTCACGTGTGGCAGCCATTTTAGATATTTAAAGTGACCAAGAGTGCAGCCATTTTGAATGTTTACAAGCAGCAGCCTTTTTTCATATTTAAAGTGATCAAGAGCACAGCCATTTTGAATGTTTACAAGAGGTGGCCATTTTGGATATTTAAAGTGACCGAGGGTGCAACCATTTTGAATGTTTACAAGTGGCAACCATGTTGGATTTAAAGTGATAGTATTCTCATTCAGATTCCAGGAACCTAAGAACAGGATCTGTTTGCTAGGGGCAGCAAGGACAGACAAGAAGCTGACAATAGGAAAGGAGACAGGTGGTGACTGTATAAATGCTGCCAACTAGTGAGTAGAGGAGCACAACACAGAACCCTGCCTGTATAGATAACATACAAAGAAAACAAAAATTGTGGGCAAGTCACTCCAACATATAATCACCAATTAAATATAAACACAAAAATGT
>NW_006922375.1:842790-843353 GCF_000298275.1 Orycteropus afer afer | reverse complement strand
ATATGATGGTGAAATTAGGACATTTCCAGATAAGCAAAAATTAAGGGAATTTGTTAAAACAAGACCAACCTTATAAGAGATGTTAAAGGGAGCCCTTTGTACAGTGAAGCAACAACAGCCAAGAACAACTGACCATTAACACACATGATGATATAACCCAGAAACCAACCCAGATATGGAAGTATCCAAAGAAAATAAGCCTACAAGATTGTAAACAGGGAACCAGAGACACCAACTGACAAATGAGGACAACTACAAACATAAAAGAGGGAAAAAAATCTGTGTAGTTACAGAACTTCTAGATGGTAGGGGAATCAACACAACTACAAGATAGAATGGACTGTTCTACACTTGGGTAAGAAAACTATAAATCACAGGGTAACCTCAAAGAAAAATTATAAACTTTCACATCAAAATAAAAAAGAAGACCAACATAAATATTCAGCAAATACTAAAACAATAGCAATGAAAGAAGTGATAACATGATTCACAAACAAGCTCAGCATAGAAAATTACATGGAACAAAGGAATTGACACAATGAAAAAGCACATGACAAAAATGA
>NW_006922375.1:838302-842100 GCF_000298275.1 Orycteropus afer afer | reverse complement strand
CTAGTGGGTTTGAACTGCCAGCCTTCTGGTTAGCAGTCAAATGCCTTAGACACTATGCCAGCCATATTTCAGGGCCTCTAAATTTGCCCCTATTTTTTCCTTTAGGAACTTTATAATTTTAAGTTTTACATTTAAGTCTTTGGTCCATTTGGAGTTAGTTTCTCTGCATGGTGTGAGGTATGGATTTTGTTTCATTTTTCTACAAATGAATATCCAGTTTTGGGTTTTCTAGGTATAGGATCATATCATCACTATTTGATAAAAAGTCTCTTCCCCACTTAATGGATTTCAGCCCTTTGTCAAAGATCAGCTGACCATAGACGGATGGATCTATTTCTTGTTTCTCAATTAGATTCCATTGTTCTACATGCCTGTCTTTGTACCAATACCAGGCAATTTTGATTACTCTTGCTGTATAGTAGGTTTCTAGATCTGGAAACGTAAGACCTCCTACTTTGTTGTTCTTCTTCAGTAGTGTTTTGCTTATCTGAGGTCTCTTTCCTTTCCATATAAAATTAATGCCTGGTTTTTCCATATCCTTAAATAATGTTGATGGCATCTGGATTGGGATTGCATTGAATGTATAGATTGCTTTGGGTAGAATTTATATTTTCACAATATTCAATCTTCCTGTGCATGAATCTGGTATGTTCTTCTATTTATGTATCTCTTATGGTTTCTTGAAGTAGTCTTCTGTAGTTTTCTTTGTATAGGTCTTTTGTGTCTCTGTAAGATTTATTCCCACATATTCTAATTTTTTTGGCAGCTATTGTATATGGTATTGATTTCCTCACTTCCTTTTCAGCAATCTTTTTGCTGGTGTAGAAGAATCCAACTGATTTTTGTGTGTTCATTTCTTATCCTGCCACTATGCTAAGTCTCTCAATTAGTTCCAGTAGATTTTTGACTGAGTCTCTTGGGTTTCTAGTTATAGAATCACATCATCAGCAAATAGGGATTGTTTTATTTCTTTCCCAATTTAGATGCCTTTGATTTCTCTTTCTTGCCTTATGTTCCCCACAAGGACTTCCAATATAATGTTGAATAGAAGTGGTGACAGATGGGATACTTGTCTGGTTCCTGTTTTCAAGGGGAATGGTTTCAATCTCTCTCCTTTGAGAATAATGTTGGCTGTTGTTTTTGCATAAATGTTCTTTATTATGTTGAGGAATTTCCCTTCTATTACTATTTTGCTGAGAGTTTTGATCAAGAATAGGTGTTGGATTTTATCAAATGCCTTTTCTGCATTGATTGATATGATCATGTGGTTCTTTCGTTTGTTTTATTTATGTGGTGGAGGACGTTGATTATTTTCCTAATGTTGAATCATCCTTATGTACCTGATATGAACCCCACTTGGTCATGGTGAATTATTTCTTTTGATATTTAGTTGGAGTCCATTGACTACGATTTTGTTGAAGGTTTTTGCAACTATATTCATGAGGGATATTGGTCTGTAGTTTTCCTTTTGAGTGATGTCTTTGCCTGGTTTTGGTATCACGGTTACACTTGCTTTATAAAATGAATTTGGGAGGATTCTATCCTTTTATTTGTTCTGGAATATTTTGAGTTGGATTGGTGTCAGTTCTTCTGTGAATGTATGTCCCTGGTGAAACCATTTGCACCAGGAATTATTTTTATTGGTAATTTTTTATGAAATGTTCATTGTCTTCTTTTGATATGGATCTATTTACCTTTTCCACTTCAATCTGTGTTAGTTTTGGTAAGTAGTGTATTTCTAGAAATCTGTCTATTTCTTCTAGATTTTCAAATTTATTGGAGTATAGTTCTTCATAGCATCCTGATATTATCTTTTTTTAATTTCTGTTGGTTCTGTTGCAGTGTCACCCAATTTGTTTCTTATTCATGTATTTGTGTTCTCTCCCTCTTTTCCTTTGTTACATTGGCCAGTGGTTTGTCATTTTTATAAATCTTTTCAAAAAACCAACTTTTACTTTTGTTGATTTTTTTCTATTGTCTTTCTATTGTCTGTTTCATTGATTTCTGCTGGAGTCTTTATTATTTCCTTTCATCTGGTGACTGTAAGTTTTTCTTGCTGTTGGAGATGTTGGTTTAAGGTGTTGATTTTCTCTTTCTTCTCTTCTCATTTGTGCATTTATTGCTATAGATTGACCTCTGGTCACTGTTTTTGCTGTGTTCCAAAGATTTTGGTAAGCTGTGTTTTCATTCTTGCTTGATTAAAGGAATTTTTGAATTTCATTTTTTACTTCTTCTATTACCCAGCAGGCTGGAAGTTCAAACCCACCAGCTACTTCTCAGAAAGAAGGTTGAACAATCTACTTCCATAATGACCCCACCTTGGAAACCCAAGGAGGGGTCATTATGAGTCGTATCTGATTAAATGGCATTGTGTTTATGTGTGTGTATTACCCAGCTGTTCTTAATGAGGTTATTGTTCACTTGCCATGTGTTTGCTCTTTTTCCATTGATCTTCCTATTGTTGATTTCTTATCTGATAGCCTTATCGTCTGAGAAGATGCTTTGCAGAATTTCAATGTTTTTAAATTTATGAAGGCTTGCTTTATGGCCTAACACATAGTCTATCATGGAAAATGTTCCATGTGCACTGGAAAAAAATGTATATTGTGTGTTGTTGGGTACAGTGCTCTGTAATGTCTATAAGGTCAAGTTGGTAGATTGTATTGTTCAGCTCTTCTGCATCTTTGTTGAGTTTCTTTCCAGTTGTTCTATCTTTCATTGAATGTGGTGTATTAAAATCTTCTACTATGACTGTGGAATCATCTATTTATCTTTTCAATTCTTTTAAGTGTTGTTTATGTATTTTGTGGCTATCTCATTGGGTCCACAGATATTTATTTTGGTTATATCTTGCTCAATTGATCCTTTAATCATGATATAATATCCTTTCTTGTCTCTTATGGTAGTTTTCATGCTAAAGTCAATTTTATCAGAAATTAATATTGCCACTCCTGCTCTTTTTGGGTTGCATTTTGCTTGATATATCTTTTTCCAACATTTGATTTTTAGTCTATTTTTATGTTTGTCTTTAAGGTGTGTCTCTTTTAGACGGCATGTTGATGGGTTATGTTTTCTTATCCAGTCTGCAACTCTCCATCTCCTGAGTGGTGCATTTAACCCACTGACATTCAGTGTAATTACTGATAAAAAGGAATTTGTTTCTGTCATTTTGTTATGTGTTTTTTCATGTTGTTTCTGTTTTTTGTTTGTTTGTTTGTTTTCCCCCACATACTTTTCTGTACTGAGATCATTTTGTTTATGAATTGTGTTCTGATTTCCTTCATTGCTGTTGTTTTAATATTTGCTAAATACTTGTGTTTGTCTTCTTTTTTTTTATTGAGATGTAAAGGTTTATCATTTTTCTTTGAGGTTGACCTTTGATTAATACTCTTCTCCCTGAGTTTAGAACAGTCCATTCCATCTTGCAGCTCTCTTAACTTCCTCACCATCTAGAAGGTCTGTAACTACACTGTTTTTTTTTTTTTTTTTTCTTTTCCCCTCTTTTTGGTTTGTAATCATCCTCATTTGCAAATTGATTTCTTTGGTTCCCTGTTTACATTCTTGTAAGATTATTTTACTTTGCATACTTCCATAACTGGGTTGGTTTCTGGGTTATGTAATCACGGATATTTGAACAATTTCTTGTAGAAAGATCAGCACAAGGTCGGTCCCCATGAGGTGGAGGTCAAAGGTGTCCCAAATGTCCAAACTACCATGCCACTCCATCATTTCAGACATTAACCCCTCCTCCTCCTCCCAGTAATTTCCCCAGTCTTAGGGTTCTGAATTTCGCTGTAA
>NW_006922375.1:836694-837892 GCF_000298275.1 Orycteropus afer afer | reverse complement strand
CTTAACTACCACACCACCCCAAACAGGCATGGATAATGGGATTTACAAAACACCACAGAATGGAGGACAATGGCTAGAAGGGCCACATCAAGCAATTCACTGCAGTATTAATGGTCGGTTGTTGTTGGCTACTATTGGTTCTCTGTTCAAAGGACTCCCTTTAGTATCTCTTGCAAGATTAGGCTGTATTTAACAATTTCCCTTAATTTCTCCTTATCTGGATACCTCCTAATTTCACCATCATATTTGAAAGACAATTTTGCTGGGTATATCATTCTTTGGAAGAAAGATTTGGCAATCTACTTCTGTAGAGATATCACCTCATAAACCCAAGGAGGCATCATTATGACTTGTATTCGACTTAATGGCAGTGAGTATATTATCCTTGGTTGGAAGTTTTTCTCTTTCAGGGTTTTATGTATACCATCAAATTGCCTTGTCACCTGCATGTTTTCTGCTGAGAAATCAGAGCATAGTCTTATCCACTGCCCTTTGTAGGTAACTTTTCATTTTTCCTGTGCTGCTTTCAGGAGTCTTTCTTGTCTTTGGTGTTGGTGAGTTTGATTATAAGTCTTAGTGATTTTCTTTGGGGTCTCTCCTGTTTGGGGTTTGTTGATCTCCCTGAATGGATATTTTCTCATTTTTCATCATATTGAGGAAGTTCTCATCCAACAAATCTTGGACACTTTTCTCAGTGGTTTTATTTTTATCTTCCTGTTCTTGAATTCTGACTATACATAGGTTATTATTTTTGATGGTATCACACATGAATCTTAGGTTTTCTTCATTTTTTTCGATCCTTTTTTTTTGATTGAACCTTTTCTAAAGAAGTATTCAGGTATTTGTCTTCATTCTCATTAATTCTGTCTTCCATTGACATCATTCTACTCCTTTGTCTTTTCAATGTGTTATGTACTTCTGAAAAGTTAATACTAATCTTTATCATTTCTAATTGCTCTTTATTTTGTCATTTTGTTCTTGCATTTTCTTCCACAATTGTTCTGGGATTTTGCCTAGAAAATCTAGGATTTTGCCTATGTGTTTCCTTAATTTTGTTAGTATTTTGCTCGATCTGTCTTCCGTCCACTGATGGTACCTAAATACAATTATTTTGTATTCTTTATCAGGGAGTTTCTATGCTACTTCTCCTCAGGGATGTGTTCTGGGTCTGTGTCCTTCTTCCTTGTTTTTACTGTTT
>NW_006922375.1:821651-834189 GCF_000298275.1 Orycteropus afer afer | reverse complement strand
AAATAGTCCAAATACCAGTGATTCTTCTTTGTTTCCAACTTTTGCATTCCAGTCACCAGTGATAATTAACACATCCTGATTGCATGTTCAGTCAATTTCAGACTGTAGAAGTTGATAAAATTCTTCAATTATAATAGTAATAATAATTTGAAAACAACACTAACAAGCAAGTTAAAAAAAGAAAAGAAAATCTAGACAGGGTTAGAGTGGGTCAGGGCACCAAGGCTCTATCAGAGCCCATGCACTGGAAGGTTATTCCTGACAGACCATAAGGTGGGTGGGAGTGAGGGATGGCCATATGTCCATTCACCAAGAGATTGTTGGTGGTAGGAGTAACAAGGGGAATGTCATACCTTTCCTGACCTCAGTGTCTGGGATGTCCTTGCAGTCTGATTGGCTGCTCACATGAGATCACAAGATGGAAGGTAATTACATTATATTACATTATAGAGGAACAATCAGTCCAATGTCTGCCAAACTGCGGAGAATCATAGCCTAGCCAAATTGATACATAATAAATATTAACCTTCACACAACTCAAAAACTAAACATAGTAATATAATTTAAAATAACAAGTTTACATTAGTTCTAATGTATCCTTAAATAAATTATTCTTCTTTGTAAGGAACTAATCACATTGGTGATTGCTTAATGTGGTGTAGTAAATTATATGGTATAGCTTTTCTAGCCATAGTCTTTGTAACTCTCACTGGAATATTGGGTGAGGCCATGCAATTTAAACTCCTGATTGTTAAAGTTATGCACCTGGGGAATTTCTGTTGGTGCAACATGAAGTCATCTTGGAAATTCACTTTCTCTCAGGTGTGTAGTATTCTTATGTTGGGATTGATTAGTTTTGCCACTCTGCCAGGCTTAAAATGAGCCCTCCTAGAGGAAGAAAGGATTCTCTCACTGATGGCTGAGAGAGACACACAGCTGAGAGAGAAATATGCTGCTAAGAGAAAGAGACACACTATTGAGAAAGAGATGCCCAGCTGAGAGAGAGACACCTAGCTGAAAGAGACACTCAGCTGAGAGATGGCAGCAGTAGAAACTAGAAGCATGAGACAGAGTGGCATACTTACGTGGTTCAATGATGCAGAGCCCAAGCCTAGAGGCCAAGGGTCAGAGAGGCATGTCTAAGGACACAGCAGAGGGGAGACTGTTCTGACTGAAGAACTATATCCTGAGCGTGTTCCTGAATTTGAATTGCAGCCTGTTGCTTCCTTAATATTCCTCATAATCTGTGAGCGCTGTGTGGCCACTGCAGCAAATTATTGAACCCAGCAGAGAGGTGGTGGGTGCTGCAAGAGGAACAGTTGGTGTTAAGGTTGGTAAGAGGGCTGGATGGTAGCAGCATGTCTGGCCTCATTAGAATAGGCCTTGGCCTGATAATGGTTATTCTATCTTCTTGTAGAGTTAGAGCAGGTCAGAAGATGACATCTCCCTGACACTTTAGCACTTAGCCATCAAGCCAGGAGGGAATCCGAGACATACATTAATCATGCAGAGACAGTTTATTGAAGGAAATAAGGTTTCTCAGAAAGGAAATTTATACTGTTCTATAACTACATACTCCCAAAAAAAGAAAGAAAAAAAGTTTTTTAGAAGAGTTGAATCATTCAATGAAAAGATTTTTAATTTTTCCCCTTGATTATGGCACCATACTATGAAAAGTAGATTTCAAAATAAGCCAATGGGGGATGTACACTGGTGTGGATTCACTTAAGCTCCTTCTTATATCTATTTGTTGTTGTTGTTATGTGTCATCAAGTCAGACCCGACTCATAGTGACTCCTCCTTGGGTTTCTGAGGCGGTATCACTACGGAAGTAGATTGCCCAACCTTCCTTCCAAGTAGTGACTGGTGGGTTTGAACCTCCAGCCTTCTGGTTAGCAGTCAAGTGCCTCAGGCACTATGCTACCAGAGCTCCCCTTATATCTATAAGGGCTGTTAATTAATCATTAAAAAGACATTCTTGGGATAGTAAAAAACCAAGAAATCAAGACCACTTTAGAAAACATGAAAAAGATGCAACAGAATCCAGTTATAAAGACCCACAAATGTTCATCTAGTTCAGAAAATAAGGTGCTAAGGTGGCATAGGCATAATGCCTAGGGCATTTGGCTGCTAACCAGAAGGTTGATGGTTCAAACCCGCCAGCCACTCTATGGAAAAAAGACTTGGCAATCCACTTCCATGAAGATTTATCACCTTGGAAACTCAAAGGATGTCACTATGAGTTGGAATTGGCTCGATGGCAGTGAAATTTTTTGTTTTGTTTTATTTTAGAAAATATGGGCAAAGTGAAACCTGTTGCCATCAAGTCAGTTTTGACTTGCAACAATCCCATCTGTGACAGAATAAAACTGAGCCTCACAGGATTTTCAAGGCAGATTTTTAGAAGTAGATTTTCAAGGACCTCTTTCAATGGTCCTCTGAGTGGACTTCAACCTCCAAAATTTTTATAGCATCCAAGCCTGTAAATCATTGGTACTACCCAGTGACAGAAGGACATCCAATTTTGGAAAAGTGATGTTGTGAAGAATCACAACTTTCATAGGGTATTATTTTGTATTACCTTATTTACATTCCAATACTCTTGGGAAAATAGTATTAACCACAGGTTGAAAGTATAATGCATGATTGTTCATAGACTAATGATAATATTTGAGGAGATAAATTTACCAGTCTAGGAATGGTCTGTCATGTAAGTACTTGTCAGGAGAATAACAGAATGAGAACATACATATAATCTGAATACTTTTAAAATATTTACTCTTTTCTCAAATAAAATTATTTTTAACTTATTTCTAAAAAAGTTTAACATGTGCTTTCTCATGCTTAATGTCAGTATTCTCTCAACAAGGTATTCAACTATTTTGAGTATTCTTGTTTTTTAAATAATACTAGTCAATTACAACATATCTGGCCATTCTTTAACTATCTAGAGAAACAGATTTTACAACACTTATTTTATTTACATCATTGATATGCTATTTGTCAATACCTAAATTAATTTTTCAATATGGAAGTCATACTTTATTAGCTGTTGTTTTTTTAGGGTTGGGGGCAGGGGCAACAAAGGCGAGTGTCATTTTGTTTTTGGATACATAAATTCTCTCTTTTTTTCTTTTTAAAACAATGTAATAGTTTTTTTTTTTTTTTTTTTTAATGAATATTCTTTAAAAAAAAAATTGTGATTTCAGTGAGAGTTTAGAGAGGAAATTTGTTTTCCATTGAAAAGTTTACACACACTTTGTATTGTGACATTGATAGCAATCCTAACATCTCTCTTTCCACTTTGTCCCTGAAATTACCTTTTCTCTGTATCCTTTGTCCCAGTGTGTTCCTGGCTTCTCAACTTTCTCCCTGCACAGATGTCCTCTCATCTGCCTTGGTTGATTAGCATAAGAAGTGTATTTCCCTGGTGTAATTGTTCAGTTCTTAAACCTTTTATTTGGCTGAGAGTTAAGCCACAGGAATGAGTTCAATTCCAGGCCCAAGGTGTTGCTAAGAGTCATATTCTATCTGACTAGTAGTTCTGGTCTTTTCTGTTTCTGAATTTTGTTCCATATTTTTTTTTTTTCTATTTTATCCGGATCTCTATTTTTGATCCCCGTAAAGGGGGCAAGGAGGAGGCATCTTCCAGCTTCCTCTAACTACACAAAAGGAAGACAGAATCACCGTCAGCAGCCTATTCTTGTAAGACCAGACATCCTGCCTCCCTCCAACCAGTTCACCAATCATGACATCAACTATCCCTCCCATGGCACTCACTACTCTCTGCTAGGTTTGATAATTCATTGTAGTGGCCATGCAGAACTCTCAAACTACACTCAGATTATGGGATTTATTGGGGAAGCAGCAGGCTACAATTCAAGTTCAGGGACACACCAGCTGTATCTCAGCTGACAGTCTCTCTTGGTAGCACATTCCTCTCTCTTTAGTGCATGTCTCTCACATCTCTCCCTCAGAAGTGCATGTCTCTTGTGTCTCTCTCTCAGCAGCACACCTTAGCTAGCAGTCAGAGAGACATTCTTTGCCTTTAGGAGGGTTCTTTTGAGCCTGGCAGAGTAGCTAAAATCATCCAATCCAAACATCAGAATTCTACACACCTGAGAGTGAGCCAGCTTCCCAGAAGATTGCTATGTCACCCTCCTCCATGCGGATGACTATAACAAGCAGCTACCCAGTTAGTCACAGTAAAGTGGGAGTTATAAATACTATGGTTGGAAAAGCCACATCATGTAATTTACTACACCACAATCCCTTTCCAAGCGATTGGAATTGGTAGTCTGACACTATCTAGTTCTGGTCTCAGAGTCATGTAAGCTGAGGTTACCATGATCCATTAGTTCCTTGCACTGATTGTTTTCAGGCATCTTTGATTTTCTTCACTCTCCTTTGCACTGGATAAGGGGAGATTAATTGTTGCATCGGGAGCTTTGGTAGCATAGTGCCTAATGCACTTGACTACTAACCAGAAGGCTGGGGGTTCAAACCCACCAGCCACTCCTTGGAAGGAAGATGAGATTATCTACTTCCATAGTGATATGATGGCACATAACAACAACAAAAATTGTTGCATCTTAGGTGGCCACTCCTCAGCTTTTTAGACCCTACTCGCTATTTGCCAAAGTGGGATGCAGGACATTTTTTGTGTACTATGAATGTTAGGCAATCTACTTCCATAGTGATACTGCCTCAGAAACCCAAGGAGGGGTCTCTATGAGTCAGGTCTGACTTGATGGCACATAACAACAAAACAACAACAATTTTGTGCCAATTGAACTTGATGTCCCCCACAATTGTGGTCCCAAGCCTGCACAATTCACTCACTCAAGGTGCATGGATGTGGCTAAAAAGTTATTTTAACTCTACCCCCTGTTACATCTGTATATGCATGGACATATTTATATCACATGCAAATACAAATGTAGAAATATCATCTGCCAAATCTATATATGGTCATGGATGCATTTCATTTCACCTACCCATACCTGATCACCTTGCTTGTCTACCCATACATTTATGTTTGGCATTCCAGTATTGTGTATAAAATAGCACTTACCTTTGTTGTCTGTACTCTTTGTGTACCTCTCTCGGTTTTCCTTTTCCTTAGTGATATTGTGCTGGTCACTAGTTTTTGAACAAACTCTTTTTCCTATAATCATATAAATGTATTCCTAAGAATTCTCATCACATATTTATTTAAATTCCTTTGATAGTAGTTTTTGGTTTTTAATAGTAATTTCTAGACAGAATCCCCCTGATATGGTTATTTTGCATGTTAAAAAGCAAACAAAACAAGTTTGTGTCAAGTTGATTCTGAGTCATAGCTGTACCATGTGTGCCAAAGTAGAACTGTGCTCCATAGTTTTTTTTTGTTGTTGTTGTTGTTAAATGGCTGTGATAATTCAGAAATAGATCTTCAAGGCTTTCTTCCCAGATGGATTCTAATTTCCCACCTTTACATTAGTAGCTGAGTACTTAACCATTTATTCCATGCTAAGACTCCACATTCGGTGCACCCCCCCAAAAAAAAGAAACAAAAAAAAAACACCTCACTGCCTTCCTTCCATAGCAAATCTTACTTGGGCTTCCCAAGTAGCATCTCTATGGAAGTAGATTGCCCAACCTTCCTTTCGAGGAGTGGCTGGGGGGTTTGAACCGCCAGCCTTCTGGTTAGCGTCAAATGCCTTAAGCACTATGCCACAGTGAAGAGACTTTCTTGCTTATTTGCCCAATGTATTAATATTCAGGGCCTCTTCAGGTGTAAGCAAAGAGAGAAAATTAAACCTACTATTGAAATCTGGGAGCTCTGGTAGCATAGTGGCTAAGACACTTGCCTGCTAACCAGACGGCTGGCGGTTCAAACCCACCAGCCACTCCTCGGAAGGAAGGTTGGGCAATCCTACTTCCGTAGTGATACTGCCTCGGAAACCCAAGGAGGGGTCGCTATGAGTCAGGGCTGACTCGATGGCACATAACAACAACAACAACAATTGAAATCTAGTCTAGGAAGGTTGAGGTCATAAAATCAGACAACATTTCTAAAGACTAGACCTGAGATAAGGATTGCAAAATTAGATACTACAGTTAATGAAATAATAATAGTGGTATACATAACCTCACTAAGTATGATCACTGGAAAATCCAATTTTAGGTAAAATTTTATATAATTAGTGACCACATTTTTACAAACCTATTTTACCTTAGAGCCAATATAGCTTAATGATAAAGGTCAAGGGGTTTTGGTGTCAAGAAGTTTATTCACCTCATTATCCCTTCAAAAAATGGACTGTTTCCTGAGGTCCTCAACTGTGAAACAACACTAGAAGATCAATTATATCATAAGAACTTTGTTAACATTAAATAAAAGCTTTGTCACACTGTTTGGGTTAGAATAATATCTCAATAAATCTTATCGTTTATTGCTCTTAGTGCTTATGCTTTATTAACCATTAATTAAATCTGCATTTTCCCCCATCTGATGCTAACACTTAGTATCTACCACCAAATACTTTTTGACTCAGCTATTTAAAAGTCTAATAAAATACTCTTAATGTTCATGCAATCCATAGTCACTTTTAATACCTTAAATTTATTCTTAAGAGATTGCTTATTCTTAAATTGCAATCCTGACTAACTCGTTTCTTTCAAAAATCTTCTTATCCTCTTATCTAATGCTAAAACCCTAAACAAAGTCTATGAGAAAATAAATAATTGAACATTGCATAGACTTGTATTTTATCTTTTGCCATCATTAAATCCTCCATCTCCTTACTGTTGTCAGTGTGAGATCTAAAGCTTTCTGGTATTGCTTTTTGTTTCATTTTATAATATTTTATCCTTTTGGGCATTGGCCTTATAAGTAGCAGTCCTCTCACCCTAAACTTGCAATCCACTCCCTCTTTTCACCTCCACACATCTAGCATTTACCTTTGCTTATGTTTGTCCTTTATATTTGGTTCTTCAGTTATTTAAAGAACCTTCCTTGAATACTTAGTCCCTCTCCCAGCATAGTGTCAAAAAAAAACAAACAAAAAAAAAGTTTCTGAGGAGGCACTATGACTATGGAAGTAGATTGTCCAACGTTCCTTCAGAGGAGTGGCTGGTGGGTTTGAACTGCTGGCCTTTCAGTTAGTAGTGCCTTAGGCACTATACTACCAGAGTTCCTCAGCATAGTGTATGTCCCTAAATTTTCTATTCCCCTATCATTCTCAGTATCAACTTTCTCACCCGTGTAATACTTTTACTTATTTGGTCAACATATATCTGTCTTTTTAGCTGTGTAATTTACTTTGGCCAGTATAGTGAGTAGCAGTAAGTGCATGCTTGATAATTGCTTATTTGACTGGGCTTGTCCTCTTGCATCCCTGCTTTTTAGCCATGAAAAAGGCTTGCCTTAATTAGGCACTAGTAAAAAAGATATGTGTGACATAAGGAGCAGACAAGAGCCCAATACACAACTTGGAACTAATGCCTAACAAGTTTGGACAGTATTAATCAAAACTCTGACTGACAGAAAGGAAATAAAGAAAATAACAATTATTGCCAATGAGTTCTGGGTGGTTTGGTTTGAATTAAATACAACAAATATCTTTTTATTTCAACGTAGGGACTATCTTTACTAGACAACCCCAAATAATCACTGAGAAAATATTTAGTTTTATAGGAATTTTCCTAAACTAGTCACATATTCTGAGATCACTTACTTTGGAAAAAAAAAAGTGTACCAATCACCTTTTGTTTGTCTCTCTGTTACTCTAGCTCAAACTCATGATTTGGAATTAAAGATAAAATTGACCAGGACAAGAATGCTGGTATAGCTATTGATCTGGTCATATATGTTATAGTGGATCTTAAGTACTATCTGAAATATTTCATCTGTATAGATTTATTTATGACAAGAGTTTCTACATCGTAAGCCATGGGTACGTGTGAGGAGCAAATCCTTCAGATCAGTCAGACAGCCATGGTTTTCTTTGTTCTACTTGCTGCTGACATCTTTAGATCTCAGGACAAACAACCACACCCATTGAGACCTGATTTGTATTAAAAAAAAAAAAGAAAAGAACTACCATCAAGTCTATTCCAACATATAGCAAGCCCCACTGAATTTATAAGGCAATAAATCTTTGTGGACACCCAGATGCAGGAGGCAGGGGAGGAGGTGGGGCCAATACAGAGCTGCGGGGAACCTGGGTAAGGGTGGGCAGATAAGCCACTCACCCAAGAGGCAGGAAGAGGGGCAAAGCCAGGGATGATAGAGCCACAGGATCCAAGTAAGCGGAGGGGGGAGAAGTTTCAAACAGCTAAGAAGGACTAATTTCTCTGTCAGTTTTTCATACTAGGTTGGCTTGCATGTTGTTGTGAGGCTTGAGGCTGAGTCACTAGTGTCTCAAATACCAGCAGCATTGCACATGGTGCACAGGTTTTGAAGCACCTTACAGACTGAGACAGACAAGGAAGAAGGAAGAGGTCATCAACTTCTCCAAAATTTGGCCAGGGAAACCCTTACGGATAGCAGAGAAACACTGTCTGATATATTACTGGACAACTTTATGAATAGCACTGAAACATTTTCCAATATAGTGAAGGAAAACCAGCTTCTTAGGTCAGAAGGCACTCAAAATATAAGTGGGAAAGGGCTGCATCATCAGAGTAGAACCAACCTTAATGACATGGATATATAAAGCTTTTGGAACATCAGTTTTCTGAAAGAGCACAACTGAATTTGAGGAGAAACAGCTGCAAACATCCATTAATAATCAGAACATGGAATGTATGAAGTATGAATCTAGGAAAATTGGAAGTTGTTAAAAATGAAATTAAACACATACAGATGGATATCCTAGGCATTAGTCAGCAGAAATTGACCAATTTTGGCCATTTTGAATCAGATCATATGATCTACTATGCTGGGAATGACAGTTTAAAGAAGAATGGTGTGGCATTCATCATCACAAAGAATGGTTCAAGATCTGTCCTGAAGTATGCCATTAGTGATGGCATAATTTCCATAAGGCTACAAGGAAGACCAATGAATACTATGATTATTCAAATTTACTCACCAACCACCAAAGCCAAAGATTACGAAATTTAAGATTTTATCAACTTCTGCAGTCTGAAATTAACCAAACATCCAATCAGGATGTGTTAATTATCACTTGTGACTGGAATTCAAAAGTTGGAAACAAAGAAAAATTACCGGTAGTTGGAAAATTTGGCTTTGGTGACAGAAATAATGCTGGAGACCGAATGACACAATTTTGCAAGACCAATAAATTATTCATTGCAAATACCTTTTTTTTCAATAACACAAATGGCTTCTATACATATGGACATCACCAGATGGAGTACACAGGAATCAGATTGACTACATCTGTGGCAAGAGGTAATGGAAAACTCAATATCTTTAGCCAAAACAATGCCAGGAGCTGATTGTGGAACAGACCATCAACTGCTCATATGCAAGTTCAACTTGAAGTTGAAGACAATTAAAAATTCCCCGAGACCCATAATATGACCTCAAATATATCCCTCCAGAATTTAGAGACCATCTAAAGAATATATTTGATGCATTGAATACCAGTGACCAAAAACCAGAAGAATTATGGGATGACATTAAGAACACCATCCATGAAGAAAGCAATAGGTCATTTAAAGATGGCAAAGGAAGAAAAAAAAAAAAAAAGGATGTCAGAAGAGACTCTGAAACTTGCCCTTGAGCAGAGAGTAGCTAAAGCAAATGGAAGAAATGACAAGACAAAGGAGCTGAACAGAAGGTTTCAAAGCCTCAGAATTTGTCAACCTTAAAGAATTGAGGAAAAAATGTAAGCCTCAAGTTGCAATATTGAAAGATTCTATGGGGAAAATATTGATGCAAAAATATAATGCAGAAAGCACCAAAAGAAAATGGAAGGAATACACAGAGTTACTGTACCAAAAAGAACTGGTTGATCTTCATCCATTTCAGGAGGTGATATATGATCAAGAACCAGTGGTATTGAAGGAAGAAGTCAAAGCTGCACTGAAGCAATTGGCAAGGAACAAGGTTCCAGGAATTAATGGAATACCAATTGAG
Source organism: Orycteropus afer afer (assembly GCF_000298275.1). Classification (NCBI taxonomy): domain Eukaryota; kingdom Metazoa; phylum Chordata; class Mammalia; order Tubulidentata; family Orycteropodidae; genus Orycteropus; species Orycteropus afer. The sequence goes on along the minus strand of NW_006922375.1, from coordinate 824,096 downwards.
ATATTTCAACAAATGGAAGCCCCTCTGGAAGCACTCCCTTGGTTATGCCAAGAGATTAGAAGATAGATACCTGGCCAACTGACTGGAAGAGATCCATATTTGTACCCATTCCAAAGAAAGTTGATCACACAGAATGTGGAAATTATCTGACAATATCATTAATATTGCATACAAGCAAAATCTTACTGAAGATAATTCAAAAAATGGTTGCAGCAGTATATTGACAGAGAACTTCAAGAAATGCAAGCTGGATTCACAGGAGGACTTGGAACAAGAGATACCATTACTGATGTCAGATGGATCTTGGCTCAAAGCAAAGTATACCAGAAAGATGTTTACTTATGTTTTATTGATTATGCAAAGGCATTTGATAGTGTGTATAATAACAAATTATGGGTAATATTGAGAAGAATAGGAATTCCAGAACACTTAATTATACTCATGAGGAACCTGTACATAGATGAAGAGAGTGTCATTTGAACAGAACAAGGGCACACTGCATGGTTTAAAATCAGGAAGGCAGTGTGTTAGTGTTGTATCCTTTCCCATACTTATTTAATCTATATGCTGAGCAAATAATCCAAGAAACTGGACTATATGAAGAAGAACATGGCATCAGGATTGGAGGCAGAATCCTTAACAACCTGTGATACACTGATGACACAACTTTGGTTGCTGAAAGTGAAGATGACTTAAAGAACTTACTGGTAAAGACTAAAGAATACAGTCTGCAGTATGGATTACATCTCAAAATAAAGAAAATAAATTTCCTCACAACTAGACCTATCAGCAACATCATGATATATGGGGAAAAGACTGAAGTTGCCAAAGACTTCCAAATCCTTGGTTCTATAATCGATGCCAATGGAAGCAGCAGTCAGGACAGCAGAAGATGTATACCACTGGGCAAATCAGCTGCAAAGGACCTCTTTCAAGTGCTGAAGAGCAAATATATCTCCTTGAAGACAAAGGTACACCTGACACAAGCAATGGCATTTTTAGTTACCTCATATGCATGTGAGAGCTGGACAATGAATAAAAAAGACCAAAGAAGAGTTGATACATTTGAGTTGCAGTGCTGGTGAGGAATGCTGAGAATACCATGGACTGCTAAAAGATCTAACAAATCTGTCCTGGAGGAAGTGAAGGTGGAATGCTCCTTGGAGGCAGAATGGCCAGACTACTTCATCTCACCTACTTTGGTCATGTTGTCAGAAGGGACCATTCCCCAGAGAAGGATGTAATACTTGGTAAGGTAGAGGGTCAACAAAGGAGAAGAAGGCCCTCAGTGAGATGGATTGACACAGTGGCTGCAATGGGCTCAAGTATGGCAATGATCATGGAGCTGGCATGGACCGAGGAGTGTTTCATTGTACTTAGCATAGGGTCTCTAGGAGTTGGAAATGACTTGATGGCAACTAACAACAACAAATATTTTTGGAAGTAGATTGTCCCATCTTCCTTGGAGTGGCCTGTGCATTTGAACTGCCAATTTTCCGAATAACAGTCAAATGCCTTATGCACTGCAACACCAGAACTTCTTTGTTGTTTATTAGCAAGGTTCAACATATACTATCAGCACTTGGGCATGTGGTATAAAATAGCTGAAGGAGGATGCTATCTTGGTTTCCTCAGCTGTAGTGCAGGTGGAGCACACATAGCATATCTTACAGTCCACCTGAGTGGACTTATCTGACCAAGGTGAGACTGGCAGTAAGTTATGTCTCATTTAAGCTTCTCACTCTTGGCACAAAGTGAGTTGTACATGGAACTCATCATCTCTGCCTGGACAGCTTTTGAGCCAGGGGATGATGCTCATGATGAAACTATTCCTGTTGGATACTGTCTGATTCTTTTAAGTAATAAAAGCTACTTTCCATGTGCTAATGTGTGCTCAGCTTCTGCTCAGTAGGACATGATATTTATGGAACAATCAATTTGGGTACAAATTGTGAGCAGCCATGTAGATTTGGAATGTTTTCTTACATATAACACATAATCCAGCAGGAGACGTTTTCCCAAATTTATGGCATGGATAGCAGAGTATGGAAGAATTTTAAAACAGTACTTTGGAAATGTAAGGTGAGTTACTCCTCAATCTTTCTTCCAGGCTGGAAATATCAACCCAGTGTATATAAGTTTGGAATTTTTGAAGGAGTTGGTTAGAAGATATGAAAAGAAGTGGAGAAGGAAGCTTTCTTTGTTCACTTGCCTCGGAGAACCTTGTAGGTTGGACTCAGGATTCAGAGTGGGGCTGTTGAAGGGGTGGATGGGATTCAGGTGGCTAGGAGTCACTACTGTGACCCCTCAAGTAGCAGCCCTACTCCTCATGCAGCTTTCACACAAGGTCTATGAGGTTGTACATTTGGGGGAGAGACACTTTTAGCAAGAGGCCCTGGGACTTAAAAAGGGTCACTTGAAGAAGAAAAAAAAAAAACTGATGTG
>NW_006922375.1:818039-820406 GCF_000298275.1 Orycteropus afer afer | reverse complement strand
TGGGTGCCCCACTGGAGGCACTCACTCGGTTATGCCAACTGACTAGAAGAGATCCATATTTGTACCCATTTCAAAGAAAGGGGATCCCACAGGATTAGGAAATTATCAAACAATACCATTAATATTGCATGCCACTAAAATCTTAGTGAAGATAATTCAAAAACGTTTGCAGAAGTATATTGGCAGAAAACTTCCTGAGGTGCAGGCTGGATTCAGAAGAGGATGTGGAACAAATGATATCATTGCTGATGTCTGATGGATCTTGGCTCAAAGCAGAGGATACTAGAAAGATGTTTACTTGTATTTTATTGACTATGCAAAATGCTTTGATTGTGTGGATCATAATAAATTGTAGATAACATTGAGAAGAATTGGAATTCCAGAACACTTTATTGTACTTTTGAGGAAACTGTACACAAACCAGGAGGCTATCGTTTGAACAGAACAAGGAGACAATGCATGGTTTAAAATCAAGAAGGGAGTGTGTCAGAGTTGTATCCTTTCACCATACTTATTTAATCTATATGCTGAACAAATAATCCAAGAAGCTGGACTATATGAAGAAAAACATAGCATAAGGATTAGAGGAAGTATCATTAACTTGCAATACATTGACGACACAACTCTGCCTGCTGAAAGTGAGGATGGCTCAAAGCACTTACTGAGGAAGATGGAAGGATACAGTCTGCTGTATGGAATTGCATCTCAATATAAAGAAAACAATCCTCACAACTGGACCTATAAGCAGCAATACAATAAATGGAGGAAAGTTTGTAGTTGTCAAAGTCTTCATATTGCTTGGTTATACAATGGATGGCAATGGAGGCAGCAGTCAGGATATCAAACAATGTATAGCACTGGTCAAGTTTTCTGCAAAGGACCACTTTCAAGTGCTGAAGAGCGAAGATGTCTCCTTGAGGACTAAGGTGCACCTGACACAAGCCAAGATATTTTCAATCACCTCATATGCGTGTGAGAACTGGACAATGTATAAGGAAGTCTGAAGAAGAATTGATGCCTTTGAGTTGTGGTGCTGATGAAGAATGCTGAAAGTACCATGGGCTGCTAAAAGAAGTAACAAATCTGTCCTGGAGGAAATGCAGCCAGAATGCTCAAGAAAGGCGAGAATGGCCAGACATTGTTCCACCTTGTTTGGTCATGTTATCAGAAGGGACCATTCCCTGGAGAAGAATGTCATGCTTGGTAAGGTGGAGAGTCAATGAAAGACGGGAAGGCCCTCAATGAGATGGATTGACACAGTGGCTGTGGCGATGGGCTCAAGTATAGCAAGGATCGTGGAGCTGGCGTGGGATCAGGGGGTGTTTCGTTGTGCTGTGCATAAGGTCGCTATGAGTCAGAGACATCTTGAGGGCACCTAACAGCAACAACAACAAGTCTGTCTTTAATCTTGTAATTGAATAAACTAATGCATAGGTACTTTACAATAGTCCAATGTGGAAAGTAGGTGGGGGCTTAGGTGAGAGAAACTCTACCCAATCAGGACTGTCAAAACTTTGGAGCAGGGAAAGTTTCATTTGAAAGTCCTACAGAAATACAGGGAGAGCAGGAGATTTGTTTCTGAGGGATAGTTAAAAGAAACCAAAATTCACTGCCATAATGTGAGTTCTGACTCATAGCAACACTGTAGGACAGAGTAGAACTGTCCCATAAAGTTTCTAAGCCTATGAATCTTTAAGGAAGCAGACTGCCACATCTGTCTTCCATGGAGTGGCTAGTAGGTTCAAATCTCTGACCTTTTGGTGAGCAGCCAAGACCTTTTACACTGGTGCCGAGAGGGTTCCAAAGGACAGTTAACTGCAGAAGAAAAGCAAACAAAAAAAAGGCTTGTTTTGATGCTTTGCTTTTTGAACCAAAAATGTCAAGCTGCTTTGTATAGTGATACCTCCTTGGAAACCCAAGCAGGGGTCGCTATGAGTTGAAATCGACTCTACAGCGGTGAGTTTGGTGTGTTTTGAGTTGTGATCAATGTTTGTGAAGTACTGGCCTAGCCTACTGGGGAGATGTCCATGCATCCATGTGGCAATCAGAGGAGTGCAATCAGACAAGAAATGCAGTGCCTGTGAAGAGAACCCCCTTTCCAGAACTACAATAAGGTAGCAGTCAGCAAGCAGATGGATGCTTTCTGTGGGCACAAAGGTGTTAATGAACAACAATTGGAGGTGAAGCAGTGATACAAATATAGGCAGAGACAACAGCTCTCTGCACCCTCTGAGCAATGAAAGGGCAGCAAAAATAGCTCTACACCAACATGAAAGAGAGACTGCAAAAGGTTAACAGGGCACATTCAGGGGGGTGGGGTGGGTAGGAGGCCCTGTGAATACATGACATGTGAAAAAGTTGGCAACA
>NW_006922375.1:816841-817459 GCF_000298275.1 Orycteropus afer afer | reverse complement strand
GAAACAGTTGCTAATGTACTGGCTTTATGGTTTGGAGACTGAGGATAAAAGGACTCTTAGAAAACTATAGACTTCTGGGTATGTAGCATCAACATCTAGAACAAACTGAGTAAGGTGCCAGACTTACAAGTCACCACCGTAAGTACCCATGGAAGAGGACCTAACAAGACTGAGCATTCATGGAATGAGGTGGATGAAGGCTTGCAGAACTTACAATGTGACAAGAAACATGGCATTGATAAGATATCAGAACCTGGAAGTACTGGTACCCCAAATGTAGCTAGTCCAGTGGGACAGACTGGCTAAATGAGATTTCAGCATCTTTGCATGTTTTATCTTACTTGTTGGGTCCTTATCCCTAAGGGCCTTATGTCAGGATCCTTAAGTGTTTTAGTTATGTCTATTGACTTCCCTGTAGGAGAAAATGGAAAAAAAAAAGAAAGAAAGAAAAAGAATGTGAGTATGTACCACAAAGGGATGTGATTAGGAAGAGGTGATTGGGTGACAATAGACAGAAAAAACCCATTTCTCACTAGATAAAATGAGACCGGCTCCTTCTCCATGAAAATTGAGGGATACGCTTTGGGGAGACTTAATAATGATGTTGTTGTGAGTTTG
>NW_006922375.1:782392-783309 GCF_000298275.1 Orycteropus afer afer | reverse complement strand
GTTTTGCCTCCTGTTATTCATGTCTTACATAGTATAATCTCTTCTACTTCAGGGAAGGATCTATATCTTTCTTCTAAGAATGAGAGTATGCCAAAGATGTTATATAACTTCCATAATTAAGACACATAATATAGCACTCTCTCTTGCTAGCTGACTCAAAATAGTCCCTCTCTTTGCTAACCTGATGTTCTCATGGGCATCATATTGAAACTACAGATGGCTTACAGAAAGAAGATGGGGCCTTCAGTCCAATAAATCCTTGAGTTGTGCCAATTACTAACATTCTCCTGCCAATCAAATGCTGGGAAATTCACATCCCCTCATAGGCACCTGGGGGTCGGGGTGGGGAAAGTCTGGATATATACTTCTGAAAATCAACACTGAAACTCATGTCAGGAAGAATTCTATCTTGATACGTATGGTTCACCATGAGTTGGAATTGACCCAAAGGCCATTGGTATGGTCAGGTATATGACCTCAGTCCTACAACTGCAAGAAATTCTGCCAACAACATGAGTGATCATGGAATCAACTTTCCAGATGTCAATGCAGCCTTGTTGGCTCCTTGATTGTAGCCATATGACACCTTAAGCAGACACCCAGTTTAAATCATGTCACAGAAAATGAGAAAATAAATGTGTGTGGTTTAAAACTACTAGCTTTATGGTAATTTACTTTTACAGAATAAAATACAGAATAGTCAATGAATACTATTGAACAAAAAAGTCTATAGGTATTAAAACTACTCAATTATTATTTTTTTGTTTCCAGTAACTTTGTGGAAAAAAAAAACAAAAAAACAAACAATATTTTGACTATTAGTGATCTCATCTGTAAAATAAAAATAATACATATCGTCACATTCTACTAGGATTGAGTGAGAAAGCGCATTATATTCACTAAATTAATATATATAT
>NW_006922375.1:779182-780857 GCF_000298275.1 Orycteropus afer afer | reverse complement strand
TCTCTCTCTCTCTCTCTCTCTTTCTCTATCTCTTTGACAAGTATGGAAACTGAAAATGAGAGGAATGAATTAACAGAAACATACAATTTTTAATTTACAGACCACTAATAAAATAGACTTTCTTATAAATGTTTAATATTTATTTCAACTAAAATTAGATTTTAAATTTGTCTTTTGTATGAAAGTTGGTTAGAGTTTAGAATTTGTTCCCATAGGAATAATGTAATTAATATAATTATGTTTTTCAGCTAAGTAAAAAGATCAATTTGGCTTATTAAAGTTTCACAAATAATAGCCCAATATTTGTCTGACATCTTTGAAAATGTTAAGTTCAAACACAAGCTACAGTGCTTGTTCATTTCTTCTGTCATATTGTTGTTTGTTGGTTTAGCTCTGTTTTGTTTTATAGCAAAGTGAAGGAAGGTGTTAGAAGTAGGGTCATGCCAGAATATTACATGATTGAATTATTTATAATTTAGGAATCAAGTGAATTACCTTGTAATTCTAAAGCCAAACCAATTACTCTTGAGTTGATTCCAACTCATAGCAACCTTATAGGACAGAGTAAAACTTCCCTATAGTGTTTCCAAAGCTGTAAATCTTTATGAAAGCGACTGCCTCCTCTTTCTCCTATGGAGTGGCTGGTGGGCTACAATGCTGACTGTACTACCAGAGCTACTTTTAGCATTTACTAGAAATTCTGTACAGTTAATCTCTTCACAAATAAAATGAACCATGTTTCAAAGGAAACATAGCCAAAATATGAATATTGAATTAGAAATATATGAGTAAAAAATCAATTATTTCTATCCCTCATGAAGCAGAAATTAAAGCTTCAATATCAGTATGCTTAATTTGGATTCTATTAAGGTTTCCTAATTTCACTATTTTTAACTAAAAGACAATTGTACATTATTATTGATTCATAGTATAGTACGTTCTTCAATGTTGTTGTTGTTATGTGCCATCGAGTCAGACCTGACTCATAACAACCCCTCCTTGGGTTTCCAAGGTGGTATCACTATGGAAGTAGATTGCCCAAATTTCTCTTCGAGGAGTGGCTGGTGGGTTTGAACCACCAGCCTTCTGGTTAGCAGTCAAATGCCTTAGGCACTATGCTACCAGAGCTCCTATGTTCTTCAATAAGAGATATTAAATATGAATTTCTGTTGTTGTTAGGTATGGTCGAGTCAGCCCTGACTCATAGCAACCTCATGTACAACAGAACAAAACACTACTCAGTCCTGTGTCATCCTCACAATTCTTGCTATACTGGAGCCCAAGGTTACCGTCACTGTGTCAATCCATTTTGTTGAGGGTCTCCCTCTTTTTTTGCCCATCCTCTACTTTACCAAACATGATATTCTTCTCCTGGGACTAGTCTCTTCTGACCATATGACCAAAGTAGGTGAGACAAAGTCTGGCCATTCTAGCTTTAAGGAACATTCCAGCTGCACTTCTTCCAGGACAGAATTGTTAGTATTTCTGGCAGGCCATTGTATTTTCAGAATTCATCACCAACACCGCAGTTCAAAGGAATCAATAATTGTTTGGTCTTCCATATTCATTGTCCAGCTTCCACATACATATGAGGCAGTTGAAAATACCATGGATTGGGTTAAGTGCAACTTAGCCTTTAATTCTCTCAGTCCACCACTAGTCTGACAGTTTGTCC
>NW_006922375.1:773213-778797 GCF_000298275.1 Orycteropus afer afer | reverse complement strand
CTGAGTCAGAGCTCAATCATAGTGAGCCCTCCTTGGATTTCCGAGGCAGTATCGTCACGGAAGTGGATTGCCCAACTTTCCTTCTGAGGAGTGGCTGGTGGATTTGAACCACCAGTCTTCTTGTTAGCAGTCAAATGCTTTAGGCACTATGCCACCAGAGCTCCTGAATATGTTCCTAGGCAGTATTTAACAATTCTGCATACTGTAATTTGAAATTTTATATATGTGTGGATTTTTATGTTTATTTAAGTAAACAGTTTGTCTTAAAATTATATTTCAAGCATTTCTATAAGATTGAGTAGGTACAAAATAATATTTATACAAATATAAAAGGTGTAAAAAGACATATACACCAAATATCAGATACCCAGAAACCAGCTTATAAATAATATTTTTATTATTTGATAAGATGCTGTTCATCTCTCACCAATTTTTATTCTGTTCTTTCTCTCCTCTGGACTCAAGGTTTCAGTATGGCTTTTTTTTTTTTTTTTTTAGTGTATGGTCTATAACTGCAACCCCACCAAAATAGGTCTCAGATTCCATCTTATTTAGCCCCAGTTTGTAAGAACTACAACCCATTTCCTTACTCCCTCCTTGTCACATATTCCTCTGCTCCCCTCCCCCCATCAGGTATTAATGGCCTTCCCTATGAAGTAATAACCCATCCTAAGAATAGTGTTAAGCCTTAAAGCTTGCTAAAAGGCAGCAGCAGCATCTTACCAGAGCACACACAGGTGGTGGTTGTAGTACATCGCCCAGGGCCACGTCTCCATCAGTCCTGGTGCCACCAAGTTCTAAAGCTAATCACATAGCCCTCCATCCCCAGTCATGTATCCCCCATCCCCAGTTCCTCAAACTCAGACATAAGCATCCCAGCAAAGTGAGTGGGTGTTAGCAGTCATCTTGCTGCTTCTGAATGCTGAATTGCTAGCAAAGTTTGTAAGCATGATTCTTTATCTTTTAAATCCATTCCCTCCTGTTTCTCTTTGTTTCTATTCTGAATAAAAGTTCCTATCTCTGCCTATGCCTCTGAAGAAATTTTTCTGATATTCTTTACCTATTCAGGAGGAAATTTTAACCTCCTTGGAAATTTCCCATAGCATTTAGTTTTTTGCAATGTAATTATTTAATCTACAAATAGCATGTTTATTTCTGATTGGTTTTAAATAATGAATAAATGAATAACAATCTACTTGTCACTTGTCTATCTTTCTTTACTATATCTGATGCTTCTGACACACACATATATACACACCACACACAAACACACACATGCTTCTGATACATGCACATATATATAATGTGTAAATTAAACATAACTCTCTATTCAGAAGAATAATACTAAAATTTGGTTTAATCAACAAACTATTTTATGAAGTGTTCAAAAATAAAAGCAGTATATATAGCTTATTTTTTGTGTGTTAAGATGTAGAGAAATAACACTTAACATAGAAAATTTAGGAGTAATTGACAATTAACATGAACAACATTATGCAGACATATCATTGATAGAAAATTGATAGACAGCTGTTGTCAAGTCCATTCTGATTCATGGTGACATTATATACAACAGAATGAAATGTTTCCCAGGGTTGCATTATTCTCACTATTGCTGGCATACTTGGGTGCATCAATGCAGCTATTGTATCAATCCTTTACACCAAAGGTCTTCTTTTCCCTTGCTGGTCTTCTTCTCCACCAAACATGATGCTCTTCTCCAGCAAATGATTCCTCTTGATGGAATATCCAAAGGAAAGTGTCAGAAAACATTCTGCTATTATTCATAAGATTTTCCCTGGTTAATATTTAGATTTCCAGAGATTTCTTCCTAGTGTATAGTAGTCTGGAAAATCTGTTGAAACCTATTTACCAGGGGTGACCCTGTTAATATATAAATTACTATTGACATAGTTTCCAGCATCATAGCAACATACAAGTCACTAACAAACAACAAACGGACAGATTGGTTATAGACACCTATCAAATGAATTCATTACTGCATATAGCTCAGTGGTAATTGACTTCCCACCTTAGTTTGAATGCGAAGAGTTCCCTCTCCCTAGAATTGAAGGTGAAGTCAATGACACCTTCTCTTTACTGAATTCCAAGGTAGTTGATTGCATCTGAGAATAAACAACCTGAGTTGTCTTTCTGCTCCATGGTATTAATTAAAAAATATATTTCATCCTTGTAAGTGTATATAGTGAAAGGCTCAAAAGATAATTAATACTTAATCTTTTTTTTTTTTTTTTTCTATTCCAATATTTGGTGTTAACCACGAATGCCAAAGCTTGTTATATTCTATACTATAGCTTTTCTATAGGAGGTACAATGGCCTCTGTTTCACCGAGCTATACTTGTATAGCTTGCCGTTCCATGTTTACAGGACATTATGACTATAACCTTCAAAGGGAAGTATATTTTCAAAATATGAACTTAAAAAATAAAATTGTTAAAGGGAAAAAAAAAAAAAACTCTCATAGAACCAGAATTTTTGTGAGATGCTAGATTTTTCTTTTCTTTTCAAAATGAAAAAAAAAAAAAAATAGAAAGTAGTTGGTCAAAAAGTTTGTCTTAATAATGTTTAGTTTGTAAGTGACTGAACATTCACCTCAAACTAGTATAGACTAAATGAGTCAACATAATTATTCCTTGAGCAAATAACTAGATCATTCACAGAGTTCAAGGAAGATACATTGGGACTATTAACACAGAAGGAAATATAGAAATATGAAACAGGGATACATTAATGATCTTTCTAAGTAGTACTTGTAGCATAGAGCCTAAGGCATTTGACTGCTGACCAGAGGGTGATGATTCAAACCCGCTAGCCACTCTGTGGAAGCAAGGCTGGACAATCTACTTCCATAAAGATTTACCACCTTGAAAAACCAATGGAGGTCACTATGACACTATGAGTTGGAATCCACTCAATGGCAGTGTTTTTTTTTTTTGTGTGTGTGTGGTCTTGGTCAATGATAGTTTTTCTGAGGATCAAAAATTTATTTTCTTCAACTTAGGAGAAAGAAAACCTTTTCTTCTGTCTCCCAGAAAGAAAGTTCATATTGCACTTCTTGAGTAATGTTCCCATCCCTGTATCAATCATTTAATTCACTGATATTGGCTACTATAAACAATAGGCTTATGTTCTCATACCTGTGACTAAAAGGGCAGGACACTCACTTTAAAGCCTCCCACCACAATTCCATCATTGGAATGGGGAAAATCGTTCCAAAAAGAAGGGAAAGATGTTGCTAGAGAATGTAAAAAAAAAAAAAAAAAAAAGGCTAAGGCTATTGAATATGAACTGATAGGGTTCTGTTGTTACCATTGCATCACTTTCCTTCTTTAAGAAGCTAAAATAATTTACATCTTTGAATCAGATTATAGGGAAAGGAAATGCATTGATTGTAAATTACCACCTTGATTCTGAGTCTCTAATTCATACCAATTCACCAATATTCCTCAAGGGAAAATTCTGTGTAACACAGAATTTCAAAAAGATGAAACAAATTCAAGAATTTTACTCATTGCCTTTACTTCTCACATTTTCCTATATTTCAGCATATAAAGTCTTATCTTTTGAATTGATTCCCAGTTCCAGGCACCCCTGAGGAAATGAATATTTAGACTTTCTTTTGCATGCTCTCATTCTCTCATTCTTTATATTAGTCATCAGGAAATATTTATTACCCTCTTGGACTGCCTATGACAAACATATTTTTCATAGAAGCCCATTCTTATTCTATCTAGTTGAAACAAACAGATTAACCTAAATGATTTAATGTTAAGAAAACTCACTTGTAAATGAGTTTTTCAAATCATTTAAGACAATATGAGTGACAACTTATAGCTTCTAGTCCCAGTGTGATAGCACTGTGGATAAGCACCCAAGGGGTGGAGGAGGGGCTATATTTCCAGCTGAAAGGGGAGAAAATAGGATTCCTCCTCCTCTTTTAGGCTCATAGAAAAAAATCTTAGAGATAAGTAAAAATATGTCCATTTCAAAGCTGCCTTATAAACAGTCTCTTAGACATGTAATTCAGCAGTATCTTCTTCTTGTTCTTGTTAATTAGTTTAGGAAAATGAGATATGTTAACACAGTCTTTAATGACCTTTTAAAATGGTTTTATGGTCACTATTGTATTTAAATAAAGTCATGATCACAGATTCAGTATATCTGATGTTCCTACAGACTATTAATAACTATATAATATGTGTGACTTATATATAACATCCCTCTACAATTTAAATAATGTTCAAGGAGTAATTAAAACTATTCACCATCTTTGAATTTTGTTTGCAGCTTTCATATATTATTTTATAGAATTATTGCAAAATCCTTTGTATTCTTTAGTAAAATATAAAGAATAGATACTACTGGAGGAACATATAACGTGAAAAACTATGGGCTTAGGCATCTCTAGCTCTTTGTCCTCTTACACACACACACATACACAAATACTCATGCACATATGCACAGACACAGGCATTTCAAATTAATAGATATGTATCATTCATTATGCAAACTCTAAACAAATAAGTATTTTCTACCTAAAAAATATGAGGCTAAATATAAAAGACACTCCTTTTTAAGTAATAAATATCTTGGACTCAAATTTTCTACCAATTTTAACACATTCTTATTTCCCTATTGTACTTCAAGTAACTTGTATACTCTTATTATTCCGTAAACTATAAAAATATTTTGAGAAACTGTTTAACCTTTTATTGTGAAGCCTATATTAGTGTAGAAAAGGTTCATTTCTTCAGATATATCACCATATATCTGTGTTTCTAATAAAAAATATAATCTCAAGTATTCCAGCAACATGGTGGAATAGGCAGATCAGCTACAGAGACCTTCTGAAACAAAGCAATAAGACACCAATCAAAACCAATACAGAATATCCTGAAATCCTGACCTCTGAAGGGAAGGATAAAGAAGTGGGTTAAATACCAACTAACAGAAGAATCTGAATAAAGAATCTGAATAAAGCAGTCAGTAAGGAGGCAAATGGAGCTGCAGACTGCTGTAGCCATAGCCATTTTTAATATTTCTCAATAGCAACCTAAGAATCAGCTATGTTCACAAAGGGTGCATGGACAAGGACTGTGTTGGTCCCTAATGACCAGAAGGGAGAACAGCAAGGAAGGAGACAGGTGGATCTGTGGACTACTGGCCCCTGCTCTGAGGGTGCACTGATTTTGGAAATTTGAAAGCACCTGGTGTAGCCATTTTGAGTATGTGTGAGTGGTGTTCTTGCTTGGGATGTGACCAGGAGGGGGCTCTCCCTGCAGAGGACAGCATGACAACGACACCAGGGACTGATAACTGGAGAAATGTGATATTCCCCTTATTACTCTTGTGTTCCAAGTGCTCTTGATGAACAGAGGTGGGGCTATCCCTCTGCCTCTACCCACCTTCTTGACCTGAGGGGGTTCCATCCCAGTTTGTGCCATGGCAGAGCTTCGGTGCTGTGCCCTGCCCACCACTGTTTTGTTTTTATCTGTTTGATTTGAAGTTATTCTTTTTATCTTCCTTCTCTCTCTCTCTCTTTTTTCTTCATCTTTCCTATCC
>NW_006922375.1:771402-772887 GCF_000298275.1 Orycteropus afer afer | reverse complement strand
TTTATGTGGTTTGGGATTTTTGTTCCTTTGATTTTGTGTTTTCAGTGTTTTTTTTGTTGTTTGTTTTTGTCTAACTGAGTGGTAGATAGCAACAATTCCCACACAACCCAACCATACTTACATCTTTTGTGGCCCCATCCACTGAGTGAGGGCCACCATTTGCTTTAGCACCAAATGACCAAGGACAAATGATAGCCAATTCCAGCTCACCTCACCCACAACTGCTCTTTATGAATAGCTAACAGAGATTTGTGCACACACTTTCATACTCTAGCACAACCACCAGGACACTGGTGGCAAATTCCTAAGTACTAACAACTAGCCAATGTATTAGTACAGTGCCCTGCTCACAAAGATATATCAAAACAAATAAAGGGAAAAAAAAAAATCTTGCACAAATCACACCAACACACAACCACAAATTTAATATAAATACAACACCAACACAATGTTTCAGAGGCAATAGACCATCACAGTCCACATGAGAAAGCAAGATAAAGTAGTAGAAACAAGGGACCAGGTTATAAATGCAGAAAACACCCCTAAGGAAGAAGCAGCATTGGAACTCCCTGATAAGGAATTCCATAGAATTATACTTGGGTATCTTCAATGGATTGAGAGACAGATAAAGGAGAACACTGAAAAAAAAAAAAAGAAGAAGAAGAAAAGCACAAATATAAAACTCTAGAACAATTTAGGAAAACAATACAGGAACAAATTCACAAAATAATTAAAAATTTAGAAATGATACAAAAACAGCAAATAGAAATCCAGAAAATTGTTATTGAGATTTCAGAAATAGATAACACATTGAATGGACAAAAGCATAGAATCAAATCAATGGAAGACATAATGAGATTGAAGACAAACACCCTAATGCTACCTTTTTAAAGAGTCAGTAAGAAAAAAAAGATCAAAACATATTGAAGAAACCCTCAGATTCACTTGAAATACCATCAAGAAGATTAACATATTTATAACTGGAATTCCAGAACAGGAAGAGACAGACAAAACCACAGAGAAAATTGTTGAGGACTTTTTGGAAAATAATTTTCTTAATATGATGAAAGACAAATATATCCATTCAAGAAGTTCAATGAGCACCAAGCAGGATAGACTCTAAAAGAAAAACACCAAGACATGCTATCATCAAACTCACCAAAACAAAAGAAAAAATCCTGAAAGCAGCACAGAAAAAATTAAAAGTTACCTACAGAGAGGGCAACCAATAAGGCTAAGCTCTGATTTCTTGGCAGAAAACATGCAAGGGAGAAGACAATGGGATGATATATATAAAATCCTAAAAAAAAAAAAAATTCAACCAAGAATTATGTATCCAGCAAAATTGTCTATGAAATATGAGGATGAAATTAGTAGATTTCCAGATAATCAGAAATTAAGGGAATTTGTTAAAACCAGACCACCTTTACAAAAGTTGCTAAAGGGAGACCTTCAGATAGAAAACCACCACAGCAAACAACTGAT
>NW_006922375.1:759779-769610 GCF_000298275.1 Orycteropus afer afer | reverse complement strand
CCAACAAATTTGTAAACCTAGAAGAAATGGACAGATTTCTAGAAACACACTACTTACCCAAACTAGCAGAGATGGGGGTAGAAAACTTGAATAAACCAATAACAAAAGAAGAAAATGAAAAAAAAAAAGTCATTAAAAATTACTAATGAAAAGAAATCCTGGCCCAGATGGTTTTACTGGAGAATTCCTTCAATCATTTAGAGAAGAACGGACACCAATCTTATTCAAGCCATTCCAAACCATAGAACAAGGTGTAAACCTCCCAAATTCGTTTTATGAAGCAAGCATGACACTTACATGAAAACCAGATAAAGACACCAGTAGAAAGGAAAACTCCAGACCAATATCCCTCATGAATACAGATGCAAAAATCTTCAATGAAATCCTCTACAATCTACTACAACAGCACATAAAAAATTATACATCATGACTAAGTGAGATTCATACCGGGTAGGCAAGAATGGTTCAACATTTGAAAAACAATTAATGTCATCCATCACATAAGTAAAACAAAGGAAAAGAAGCACATGATCACATCAATACATGAACAAAAGACACTTGATAAAATTCAACATCCTTTCCTGATAAAAACTCTCAGAAAAAACAGGAATAGAAGAGAAATTCCTCAACATAGTAAAGGATATACATGCAAAAACAACAGCCAACATTATTCTCAGTGGAGAGAGATTGAAACCATTGAAACCATTCCCCTTGTTAACACGAACCACAAAAGGATGATCTCTAACTTCACTTCTATTCAACATTGTATTGGAAGTCCTAGCCTGGGCATTAAGGCAATAAATGGAAATCGAAGACATCTAATTTGTTAAGGAAGAAGTAAAACTATATCTATTTTTAGATGATATGATCCTATATATAGAAAACCCAAGAGACTCGCAAGAAAACTACTGGAACTTTTCAAAAGATTTAGCATAGTGACAGGATACAAGATCACCATGCAATATCATTTGGATTCCTCTATATCAGCAAAGAAGTTTCTGAAAAGGAAATAAGGAAATAAATACCATTTACAATGGCTACCAAAAAGATAAGATAGTTGGGAACAAATCTCACCAGTAACACAAAAGACCTATACAAAGAAAACTAAAATAACACTACAAAACTATAAGAGAGCTACATAAATGGAAGAACATACCATGTGTGGCTGTTTACCAGTGGGAACCTGAAGGATTGGAGCCACTGAAGAAAATTTGTAAGAGAAAAGGAAGGCAATGGGGGACTAAGAAAATTCTTGGACCCCATTTATTGTGAGTACAGAGTTTATAAATCATATTGACAGTTATATTCGTCCAATACTAAAATCTTATCAAGACTTACAAAGAACAAAGTTTCTAAGATGTCTGTAATCTCTGAGTACAGGTGCAGAATTCATAAACATTCTCTACTGAAAACTACAAGCTTTCTTGAATGTCACAGTGAGTTTTGTCGAGAACTTCTTGACCTGGAGACTTATTGGTGTCGTTATTTCAGATAGCTGTGTTCAGCATTTTTCCTGTGAGTGTTCTCAGCAGTACTCTAAACAAGGGTTGCATCTTTCTTACCCAGGGCAAGAGTCCAACTACTCCTCACAACCATGCTCATGGATAGAAAGACTGAACATTGTGAATATGTCAGTTCTACCCAAAGCAATACATTCAATTCAATCCCGATCCTGATTCCATCAATATTATTTAAAGACATGGAGAAACCAATCACTAATTTTATGTGGAAAGGAAAGAGACCTCAGATAAGCCAAGCTCTACTGAAGAAGAAGAATAAAGTAGGTTTCCCACTGCCAGATCTCAAAACCTACTATACAGCCATAGTTGTCAAAACAGCCTGATAATGGTACAATGACAGACACATAAACCAGTGGAGCAGAATTGAGTACCCAGAAATAGATCCATGACCTATGGTCAGCTGATCTTTGACAAAGGGCTGAAACCCATTAAATGGGGAAGAGATAGTCTTCAGAAATGGTTCTGGAAAGCTGGATATCCATTTTTAGAGAAATGAAACAAGATCCCTACTTCACACAATATACAAAAACGAAGTCCAGATGGGTCAAAGACTTAAATGTGAAACATAAAACTATAAAGTTCATCAAAGAAAAGATAGCGGCAACTCAGGGGCCCTAGTTTATGGCATAAAAAGACTATCAAGAGAAATCCAACATGCACAAACTGCAGAAGACAAACTGTATTAGTCAGTCTTCTAAAAATTAAATTTTTTTGGTCATCAAAACCAAAAAAAAAAACTTATTGCTATTTTGTTGGGTTGGACTCATAGTGACCCCTCCTTGGGTTTCCAAGGAAGAATGTTTATGGAAGTAGATTTCCCAGTCTTCCTTCAGAGGAGTGACTGGGGGATATGAACTACCAGTCTTCTGGTTAGCAGTCAAATTCCATAGGCACTATGCCACCAGAGCTCCATCTAAACACTTTTCCAAAAGAGTAAAAAGAACACCTACAGGATGGGAAAAAAAAAAAAAAAAAAATTAGGCAATGACATATAGGACAAAAGGATTTTCTCTAAAGTTTATAAAAAATTCCAACACCTCAACATCATAAAGATAAACAATCAAATTAAAAAGTGGGCAGAAGACGTTAATAGACATTTCACCAAAGAAGATATCCAGGCAGCCAACAAACACTTGAAGATATGTTCATGATCATTAGCCGTTAGAGAAATTCAAATCACATCAACCATGGAATAGCATCTTATCCCAGCACAGTCCATCAGAACAGAAAGTAACAAATGCTGGCGAGAATGTGGTGAGATGGGAACTCTCATACAGTGCCAGTGGGACTGTAAAGTGAAACAACCACTGTGGAAATCAGTATGGTGATTCCTTCAAAAGTTGGAAATAAAAATATCATTCCATCCAGCAATCCCATAACTAGGCATATATCCTAAAGATGTGAGAGGCAGGACACCAATAGACATATGCACACCCACATTCATTGAAGCACTATTCACAATAGCAAAGAGATGGAAACACCTCAAATGTCCATCAACCATGGAAAGGATAAACAAATTGTAGTACATACAAAAAATGGAATACTATGCAATCCAAAGAATAACATAGAATTGGCAAAACATTGCATAATGTGGATATTCTTGAAGGACATTGTGCTGAGTGAAATAAGTCAATCATAGGAGGACAAACATTGTATTAATTTACTATTGTAAAAAGTCAGAGGAAGGTTTATACACGGAAGGAAATTTTATTTGTTGGTTACGAAGTATGGGAGGAGAGGGGAGGGAAAATTTCTACATAGGTTGAGAACAAGCAAAGAAACATAAATATATACATAGAAAAAAAGATTATTAGTGTTTACCAGGGTTAGGAGGGAGGGGGAAATGGGAAGCTTTTGTTTGTGCTAATGTTGGTGGAATATTTTGGAAAAGGATAGCAATAATGGTTGCACCACATGAAAAATGTCATCAATGTTTCTGAGCTGTAAGTGAGGAAGTAGTTATGTTGGCAAATGTCTTTTGGTGTTTTCACCACAATAAAATAATATATATACACATATACATATACACATGCTCACACGCACATATGTATAATCTCAAGCATGCTTTTAATTCATTGCCTATTATTGTACATTATGTTTTCCTGAGGATATGTATCACTTCCTTTATTATTGAGAAACTATCAAATACTTAAGTTGCATAATTTATACATTAACTGTAAATATCTGATTCATGTATAAATCATATTTCTTGTAAATGAAACTCACAATTCAATCACAAAAATGCTTTTAATGTATAGAGAAATGCTTATGTGCATTTCTCAATATGTTACAAAGAATAATAAAAGGATGTTTATTCAGTTCCAGGATTTAACTATATATATATATAAGCATAGGAGCTCTGGTGGTGTAGTGTCTAAGGCATTTAGCTGCTAACCAGAAGGCTGGAGGTTCAAACCTACCAGCCACTCCTTGGAAGGGAGATTGGGAAAACTACACTTGTAGTCATACCGTCTTGGAAACCCAAGGAGGCGACTCTGAGTCAGATCCAACTCAACAGCAGTGAGGTTTTGTTTGTTTGTTTGTTTGTTTGTTTGTTTTTTTAATGCAACACATACATATTATATATATATAAGGATACTTGAAATGAAACTGGCATTTTCCCTATGGGACTGCTGAACAATAAATAATTTATTTACTAGTAGAACCGTTTGGTTTCACTGCCTTTATATATAATAAGCTGGCAATAGTTTTGCACATCCTCATGTTTGCACTGTAAGAGCAAATGTCCAAATAGAGAAAAAGGAAAGTGTTATTAGTATTTAAAGACAATAGATTTGAGCTCCTACTCTAGGAAGTGCCGCACTGGCAAGTGAGGATTTTCAGACTCCTTGTCTAGGGAACTGGCTTCCACTTATTTTCTAAAGACCTACAATGTTAGAATGTTGTGCAGCTTTTTCACTTTCAGTGTCCTTTTCCTTTCCGGCAAGTATGTCTGTCCTCTCTACCATGCTCATTTACTTCTTTCCTTTATCCTCCAGTTGTTTTAAGATCTCTTTAGACTTTCATCATCCTCTCTCTAAGAACCCAGTAGCATCATTTTATGATAACAATGTCAAAATCTCAATAGCGTAAAACCAGAAATTTAATTCTTGTTAAAATTAAGATTCTCTGGTATTTCATGAGACTCCAGGGAAGTTGTCCTCCAAATCGTGGCTCATCATTTCATGCCTCTTTGTTCATACAGCATTTCCTCTCAACACATGTTTCTATGACCAATGGGACAATGAAAGAGAGTATAAAAGGGTTTTTCACTAGCCATTAAAAGCTTTGGCCCAGAGTGGCTCACATCATTCTACTTTTTACCCTTTGGCTAAAGTTGATCACATCATCATGCTTAACTTTCAAGTTAAATGCTGTTTTCCCATATGTTCAGATTGCAGGGAGAATCTTATTATAAGAGCAGTAGAAGACTATTCACCTGAGCATTTGTTCAATGTTTTTGGATTTCTAATAAATACCACATATTTTGCTAAATATTTGTGACAAGTGATGAATGAAAAAAGAGAAAAGATCAGTGCCTAGTCTCATCAAGGAGAGAAAGATTAATATATAATATATGAAAACATGTAAAATAAATGTGAATTTTTCAGATGCTACTGAGATGCTGTATAAGGTGAGCACTGATAGACCCATTGAGTTTGGTCACTTCTGTGAGGTTGTTAATCTTCACAAGAACAATGTCTGTGGAGCCGTTGGGATTAAATCAAATTCTCATGAAATAAAGAGTTTGACAAACTTATAAACAGCCTATAGTTATAGAGTAATTTTAAATGAATCTGGGCATAGTTTATAGAATTTCCTCAGAGAAAATGAAGAAATATAGGCCAAAGTTTTTGATAAGGTGATGAGAGGGTAGGAATGGCAGAAAGCAATTAAAGTGGGGACAAAATAAAGCCTGTTTTTCCTGTTGTTGGACATTGTATTTTTTGGTGGAATGCCAACTTCCAGAAACTAATCAAATTACTTCTTTGGAATCAACCTTTCTTTTTTCTTTTCCCCTATTCAATATAGTCTAAGGATGCAGAACATGAAATTGAATGTCAAACCTCTGCTTTACTTTGATCATGGATAGGGCATTGTTTGGCAAAGAGACTTGAAGTTTAAACTCTCAACAGAAGCTTTCTTCTGAAAGAGGAGATGTATGCTCCTCTGTCAGGCAAACAACAGAAGGGGTTTTGTGTAAGGCTACATAAGCATAAAAATGGCAGACGCATTTACTTTCAGCAGCTTAAAGTGTTCAGTCTAAACAAAGCATTCATCTTTGGGCATACAAAGAAGACTTCTAGATGTCAAAGGAAGAGATGGCTGGATGATTAGGGTGCCATTTCATCAAATAATAGATGAGTCTTATTCACATTCTTTATGATTGTCCTTTTTTTTCTTAAATTTCAAGACACTATCTCTTCATTTTGAACAAAACAAAGTATAAAGACATTGAATGTAAGCACTGTATTTAAGCATTATCCAAATGGAGAAAACAATAAGTTAATAAATAGTTAGCAAAATGATATCAATAAATAAAAGTTTCTTTGCTCTTTAGATGAGTTTTAGAAAGGAACATTTTTATCTTTATAAGAAATATGTGTAAATATTTTTTAATACAAAGTTCCCCAATATTACAGAGAGTTATGGTTCTGTGAGTTTTGGCAATACACCAAAATTTAAAGTAAACAAAAAATAAAATTGTAATGGTTAAATTTTAATATCATAAATCCCTGAAGACCTGTGAACAAGTATTTATTTTCATATAAATGAAAATGTGTTTCTGTATGTGTTTATGTGTTCATGTATTTCTATAGAATAAGAATCTATATATTTGTTTTCTGTAGTACCTTGGGAAAAAACAATCACCTATTAATTCAAATATGTTTCAAAGCTGAAATTTTTGTTATTTTAGAAAAATAATAACTAATATGAAATTTCTCTAGTTATTGTTCAATTTATCTTTTACCTCAAATCTTATGTAACTTGTTTTCTACTCAACTCATTCTTTAATTTTATTTTTCAGTCTGAAACTGTTATATTGGTATCATGGATTGGATTATAAACCTTGAAAACATATGTCAATTCTGCTGGGCCATGATGGTCAGAGATTTGGTATTTATGTAATGATGTAATCAACCCCTATTATGTGGTCTCATGTGATCATCCAATCAGTTGTAAGGGGTTAGGATAAGATGCAGCACCCTTACTCAAGTTACAGCCTTTACCTGATTTTAGAGGATTTCCCTTGAGATGTGGCCTGCATCACCATTTATCTTACAAGAAATAAAAGAGAGAATCTAGCAGAGAAGGAAGGACATGATGACTACAAAGAAAGAAGTGCTGAGAGTGGACCATATTCTTTGCATTCAGGGTCTTGCAATGAGAACCTCCTAGACACAGAGGAAGACTGATGTCAAGAGACATGGAGATCTCCAAGGAACATTGGGCCCCAGATGTTGAAAGGAGTCTTCTCCCAGAGCTGAGAGAGCAAGAAAGCCTTCCCCTAGAGCTGATGCCCTAAATTTAGACTTCTAGCCTATTAGACTGTGAAAAAATAATTTTATGTTTGTTAAAGCCCTTCACTTGTGATAATTCTGTCATAGCAGCATTAGATAATTAAGTCAACTAGTAGAGAGTCAGCAAAAAGAGGAAAACTCTCAACAAGATGGACTGATATAGTGGCTGTTACAATGGGCTCAAATATAGCAAGCAACATCTGGGATGATGACACAAGATGGAACAGTGTTTTGTTCTGTTGTACATGAAGTGTTCTAAGTTGGAAGCAACTAGACTGGACCTAATGACAATCTCACTATTTATTTCTTTCACAAACAAATAATGTTCTTTTTCAAATCCTGATAAAACAACATAAGCTGGTATCTATTTGTACAATTTTTAAGTGAAAATATTGACCACATGAAAAATTAATGGTTTTTTTCAGAGTTTATCCCTCTACTACACCATTACCTCTTGTGTTGTTTTTAGAAACTTGCAGGTATGGCATTATTTTAATTGGACAGACCTGTGTTCATACTCTGAATCCTGTATTTACTGACTCTAGCCTTGAATAAGTTATCAAATCATGATATTTGAAAGCTATTTCATGAACACACATAATAATTACTTGATGAAATGTATGTTAAATACTTTAAAATACAGATATATTGCATAGTTAACAAACCTTAGTTCTTATTTTTTCCTAGTAGTATCACCTTTTAACTTTGATAACATATTCACTCAGGTTAAAATATTGAGCACGTGAAGCTATACAAAGAGAAGAGATGAGATATGTAGAGTTAAAACATTTGAGTAAACATGAGCATATACCATGCTCTCTTGAAAACATTATAAACATGCTAGCAAAACAATAATACTAATCATGAATTGTATATTCATAAGAGGAAAAAGGATAAGAGAGGGGAGAATAGCAAACAGAGTTTATAAAAACAGTGTTATAATAAACAAAATAAAAATTAAAGTGAGTAGGTTACACAGACTGAAAATGAAAATGCTCTTGAATTCCTACTTTTTGTGTGGAAACACAAGTGCAATTGAATTCATTTTTAGGGGAGATAGCGTCATGAGATTTCCTAGGTGGAGATCCCATAATTCCTATTTTGGGGAGATTTACAGTTAGTTCTGGCCTTCTTGAGATGTGCCCTGTACATCCTACAGGTGTGAAAACAGAGCATTACTTTCAGCTTCATGTCATTTTAGTCAGCATGTGTTTTCACTCAGTGTTTTCACCAAATTATTTTTCAAAAGTATTTTAACCATACCAAACATAGATGAACTATACAGAGCCCAGAAAGCTACTATCTAAGAGTAAAACACTTTTAGGGTATACAATTGTTGACAAATTTGTTCAACAAGCCTTTTCTTTAACTTTACTTTTCCATATGAAAGAAGTTGAATTGATGGTAAAGCAAAAAAAAAAAAAAAAATGGAAACAAGAAATATTTCTAATTACAAAAAAAAATTGTAATTAGAAATATTTCTTTCTTATTTCATGAAAAGAGCACATAAATATAACACATTGGTTGGTAAAACTTGTGTTTTGATTCTATCACAGAAAAGTAGATTAGAAAAAAACAGTTCAAAGTAGTGGAACATTTTTTGAATTTCCCATTCAAAAAAGAAAAGTAATTTAAACTAAGGAATTAGGGATTCAATTCTATAAAATAAAACAACACACAAAATCTGTTAATCACTCTCTACTATATTTTAAAAATTTGTATCATGTTTAATGAGTAAAGAATTGTTGCTTTATTGGACCTTATAATAAGCTCAATGGACTTTGATTACATTTTTGAAATAAAAGTATTTTGGAAATATTTGAAAAAATGTATTGTGAAGAAATATGTTCCATTTTTATTATTTGAACAGAATTCAACCTGCCTTCTAAAAGCAGGTGATATGTTTTGAATTTAGATGTTATTAATACTTTTGGGAAAAAAGAATGAAATGGATTATATATGTTTATTCAATAAAAACTAATACAGTGTCTTCTTTTTTAGAAATTTTGTACATTTATAATTCTTATTTTGCATTTTTATCAGGCTTGTTTTGCTTAAATATATTATAATTACCTACAAAATAGATGTGGTGCAGTCAAATTTTTGAGTACATACCTCTTATGTTTCGTATAATATTTTCTAAGCACATTTCTATAAATGACAAACTTGCCTGTCTTTGAAAAAACATAAATTTGACTGTATTCTTGTTTAAGAATGTATTCATTACATAGAAGAAATACTATACTTTTGAAATGCATTCTTTCATTCATGAATCTACATGACATGAAATTATGGAAATAAAAAGCAATTTTTTTTCAGGAAGCTATTATGGTATTGATATCCATATCAAAGCTAGCTTCCCTAATTTCCTTTTCCTGATAATACTCAGACTCATTTTGATAAAAGTTGATGATCAAATGGTTAGACTATAATAGTGTCATGCTATCTCAGTCATTAGGAAGGAAAATCTTTTCTTTCAGGAACATAATGAGATGTAGCTCTTATCTCCTGACTGGCTCAATTTTTGAAGAAAATTGTTCCCACTGTGTTTTTACAATATAAAGCCTTGTGATGTAAAATTTCCCACTAAATTCTCTAGATCTATAAAATGTCCTCTACATAAAGTTCCAACATCTGTGGAAACATGAATAGAAAAAAATAGTTAATAGCTATATGGTGGCCATTTATTTTAAAGACACTACTTCTGTAGGGAGCTCTGGTAGCATAGTGGCTAAGGCACTTGACTGCTAACCAGAAAGCTGGCGGTTCAAACCCACCAGCCACTCCTC
>NW_006922375.1:757959-759545 GCF_000298275.1 Orycteropus afer afer | reverse complement strand
TTACCGAATATTTACATTATAAATAATCCTTTTATGTATGGAATTAGTACTGATTATTCATTAGTAGCTTTCATTGGGCTTTTGTAACACCTTTCCACTAGGATAAAGCCCTGTTGAAACCATGGTGTACAGGAAAACAACATGCTCTTCCTAGCTCTTTATTAAACCAAACCAAACCCATTTCTTAAGACTCAATTCTGACTCTTGGCTCAAAATCCCATATGTTTCAGAGCAGCATTCCACTCCACAGGGGTATTAATTGCTGATTTTCTGAAAGTAGATTGCCAGCATTTTCTTCTGTAGTGCTTCTGGAGGAATTCCAACCACTGGTCTTTTGGTTAGTAGCTGAGAGCCAGCTGCGTGCACCACTTAGGGATCTGACCATTTTCATGTGTATCATTTTACAATAACATTTAGCTGCACTTGTGGTTTTTGAATTGGCTTTATGTATAATTCAAGCAGAGCATAATTAGAAAGTTATGAGAAAGGCTTGCTGATCTACTTTTGAAAATCTGCCTATGTCAACACTACAGATAACAAAAGTCCTATCAGCAACCTCAGTCTTTTTCTCTGTTGTCCATGGAGTCATCGGAGTTGTGGCTGAAATGAGGACAGCTAATAACAATAACATCATAATATTATATGAAAAAAAAAAAAAAGCACAAGTAGCAGTAGAACTGGATGTTTCAATCCAAAGTATACCTGTTTTGTAAGCACAAACTTGAAAGTGATTATTTTTTCTGCCCACAGGTAGCTTGAAATAAAATTGTGATAGAGAACATTTCCTGGCTGTGTACTTATCTAAAAGGTCAGATAAGGGGGAAAAAATATTTCAAGTATTTTCTGTATACCATTGGTGTTATAGTAGTGAATGTGGCTATCTTCCAAGCTGGTGACTCAGGTTTGATTCCTAGTCAACGGAGTAGGTTGACCTTTAAGGAGCTCTGGTGGGCAACACCTAAGACATTTGACAAGTAACCAGAAAGCTGGCTATTAAAACTCATACCTGGGAAGGAAGATGAAGAAGTCTACTTCTGTAATGATTTACTGCCTAGGAAACCCAATGAGGGTTGTTCTGGGTCAGAATCAACTCAATGGCAGTGGAAGTATGACATAATTCTAATTCTTTCTATGTTCACAGTGAACTTAGATTACTATATTTCAAAGTGTTACCCACCTACCACCTCCCCAATTCCATCAAGTCAATTCTGATGCATGGTGACCCATAGGATTTTCAAGGCTGTACATTTGTGTGGAAGTACATTGCCTCATCTTTCTTCTGGAGAGAAGCTCATGGGTTTGAACACCTGACCTTCTGGTTAGTAGTTAAATGACTTAAGCACTGTGTTACCAGAGCTTCTTTCAAAGTGCTAGGCACTGCTATTTCACAACTCCTTTCTAACTGAATTACTTATGGGAGAAATATTTCAAGCTGACACCTTTTTTTAACATGTTATAGCAACTGATTCTCAATTACATTCAATCATAGTGACCTCACATAGGAATTTTCCTTTTCACTCCTAAACTCCAAGATACAACACTCAATTAGGTGCACTCCAAATATCTGTAGTTCACTATCATCTTAC
>NW_006922375.1:756309-757557 GCF_000298275.1 Orycteropus afer afer | reverse complement strand
GGCAATCCTACTTCCGTAGTGATAACTGCCTCGGAAACCCAAGGAGGGGTCGCTATGAGTCGGGGCCGACTCGACGGCAAACAACAACAACAACAATATACTTTTTTGTATTTAGGTTAACATTGTCACCATTTCTTCACAGAATTATCAAAATGAGGCTTCACATTTATCCTTTCTGACTTGTAGTTCTCATTGTGACAAGATGTGTTTACTCATTTCTCTGTGCAATGATTCCTTAGATATTATCTAAATACTATGCACAAATAAAACTAGTTTTGAACACAAAATAGAGCATCTAATAATTATCAATAGTCTTTTTGGATAATCTGTAATTATTTTTTACTAATTAATACAAAAATACAGTGGCTAAGGCAATAGACTGCTAACCAGAAGGCTGGCAGTTCAAACCCACCAGCCACTCCTTGGAAGGAAAGTTGGGCAATCTACTTCCGTAGTGATATCACCTTGGAAACACATGGAGGAGTCGCTATGACTGACTGACTTGATGGCAGTGCATTGTTGTTGTTTTGATAATAATGTTATGCTTGTATTTCAATTCATAAAAATGACAAATAGCCAATATAAGTATAATTAATGGAAATATATCATTTTCCTGAATTCCATGTTTACTATTCCCTTCTTTTTGTTAAAAAGTGTTTACATATTAATGTATACTTAACAAAATTATTTTATTTTGATTATTTCCAAAGTTTTAAAATGTTTATCCTGCCATTTGTAGTGCTTGCTTTCTAATTCATCATTATGAACTGAGATTCATGCATGTTCTGTGAAACTCTAGAAACTCAGTTTAACCTTGAAATTTAATAGTCAAACTCCTCCTTCACTTGTATGAGCCTTGTCCAGGGACCTGCAATGGTACCTCAACCAAAAAAACCCAAACTTGTGGCCTTCCTGTTTATTCCTACTGTTAATGATCCTATGTTGTTGTTGTTGTTATGTGCTGTCTAGTCGGACCCGACTCATAGTGACCCCACCTTGGGTTTCCAAGGCAGTATCACTATGGAAGTAGATTTCCCCATCTTTCTTCCCAGAAGTGGCTGGTGGGTTTGAATTGCCAGCCTTCTGGTTAGCAGTCGAGTGCCTTAGCCACTATGCTACCAGAGCTCAGAAAACTTGCCCCACAGGGTTTTCTAGCTTGTAATCTTTAAGGTAGCAGACTCCCACACCTTTTTCCTGCAGAGCACCTAGTGGACTCAAAACAACAGACATTTCAATTAGCAGTTGAGT
>NW_006922375.1:745936-746559 GCF_000298275.1 Orycteropus afer afer | reverse complement strand
TTTTGTTGAAGATTTTTGCATCTATATTCATGAGGGATATTGGTCTGTAGTTTTCCTTTTGAGTGATATCTTTCCTGGTTTTGGTATCAAGATTATGTTTGCCTCATAAAATCAGTTAAGGAGAATTCCATCCTTTTCTATGTTTTGGAATAGTTTGAGTAGGATTGGTATCAGTTCTTCTCTGAATGTTTTGTAGAATTCTCTGGTAAAACCATCTGGGTCAGAACTTTTTTTAGTTGGTAATTTTTTGATGACCTGTTCAATTTCTTCTTTTGTGATGGGCCTGTTCAACTTTTTCAAATCAATCTGTGTTAGTTTAGGCAAGTGGTGTGTTTCTAGAAATCTATCCATTTGTTCCAGATTTTCAAATTTGTTGGAGTACAGTTCTTCATAGTATCCTGATATTATCCTTTTTATTTAAGTTGATTCTATTGTTATTTCACCCATTTTGTTTCTTATTCATGGTATTTGTATATTCTGCCTCTTTTCTTTTGTTAAATTTGCCAGTGGCTTGTCAATTTTATTGACCTTTTCAAAAACCTAACTTCTGGTTTTGTTGATTTTTTTTCTATTACCCTTCTATTTTCTGTTTCATTGATTTCTGCTTGATTCTTGATTATTTC
>NW_006922375.1:737237-743380 GCF_000298275.1 Orycteropus afer afer | reverse complement strand
AGTTTGATGATGATGTGTCTTGGTGATTTTCTCTTGGGGTCTATACTGTTTGGGGTTTGTTGGATTTTCTGAATGGATATATTCTCATTTTTCATCATATCAGGGAATTTCTCCTCCAACAAATCTTGGACAATTTTCTCAATGGTTTTATTTTTCACTTCTTGTTCTGGAATTCCAATGACACATAACTTATTCCTTTTGATGGTATCCCACATGAACCTTAGGCTTTCTTCATTTTGTTTTGATTTCTTTTCTGAATGCTCCCTTTCCAGAAAGTTTTCAGGCATTTGTCTTCAATCTCATTAATTCTATCTTCCATTTCATCAATTCTACTCCTTTGCCCTTCCAAAGTGTTACCTATTTCTGACAATTTAGTATTAATCTTCTGGATTTCTATCTGTAGATTTAGAATCATGTATAATTTTTCAATTATTTTGACATTTTGTTCTTGTATTTTCTTCCAAAATTCTTCTAAGGTTTTTACTATGTTTTCTTTGGTCTGTCTCTCAATCCTTTGAAGATACCCAAAGATAATTCTTTTGAATTCCTTATCAGAGAGTTCCAATGCTGCTTCATCCTCAGGGATGTGTTCTGGATCTGTATCCTGTTCCCTTGTTTCTACCACTTTATCCTGCTTCTTTGTGTGGACTGTGATTGTCTGTTGTCTCTGAAACATCATGATGTTTTTGTATTTAGATCTCTGTTATCTGTTTGTGAAGAAGAGCCAAGGGTGATTTCAGCTCTTCTTGGTGTTTTTTTTTTTTTATTATTATTATTTTTTTTATTTTTAGCCCATTGGTGGAGAAGGAGGTGGTGGCTCTCACTCAGTAAGTGAAGTTGCAGGAGGTGTGGGTGTAGTGGCATCTTATGAGGACTGTTGCTGTCTCTCACTCAGTTAGACAAAAATTACAATTGAATAACCATCAAAAAACGAAAAGCACATGGACAAAAAATACACCATGTAATCACATAGGAACAGTAACCAAAAATTAAAAATAAAATAAAAGGAAAGAGAAGAAGAAAAAAGGAAGAAAACCTGCAATATCTGGGAATAGGGCAATAAGAGAAAAAAGGTAGAAAAGGAGAATAATGAAGAAAAAAATGGGAAACATGCAAAAAGAAAAACAAGGAACAGGGTTAACCAGGAGAAAAAAAGGGGTAAAAAAATAAATTAAAATAAAATAAATATTTTGCAAGCAGGGACAGGGAAAAGAAAAAGCTGAAAACTTGGGCCTGGAGGGGAAGAATAAAGAATAATAGTAAAAAGGACAAAAGTATTAATAATACTTTCATTTTCAAATTTGTTGGAATATAGTTCTTCATAGTATCCTGATATTATCCTTTTTATTTAAGTTGGTTCTGTTGTTAATTAATAGTTTTAAAACAGACAAAAACATGCAATCTAGAAACCAGAAAAAATAAAGGGAAAAAGAAAAAAAAAGAGAAAGAAAAAAAAAAAAAATCAGAGGAGGGCAGGGTAGGGCACCCAGGCTCCTTTAGAGGACACAGACTGTGATGGAGTTCTTGTGTGCCAAGAAGGTGGGTGAGATTGGGGGATGGCCGCACCTCAAGTCACTAAGTGGGTGTGTGGTATAAGAGTAACAAGAAGAACATCCCACCTTTTCAGTCGTCCAGTTCCAGAGTGTCTTTGGGGTTACTGGCAAGCAGAACACTTCCCTAAGCCCCTGGAATCTGGGAGAGCACTGTCCCTTTAAATATCTAAAGTGGTCAAACTGCTTGTAAACATTCAAAATGGCTGTGCTCTCCGAACAGGCAAAAGTCCACAGCTCAGCCCACTTTCCTCTTCATTGCTTCTCCTTTTATTCACCAACCACCAGAGCAGTCCTCTGTACAGTTCCTGGCTAGCAGGGCTTATTTTTAGGTTCATTCTTAGGTCCTACCACCACTTGGGAATTTTTAAGCTGTCTGTGCCATCAGGATCCCTCAGGATTACTGCCAGACCACAGCTCTCTATGTCTCCTTTTTTGTTATTCTCAGGCAAATTATTCTGCTAGTTGGGGTTTAGCCCACTTCTATATCCTTCTCTTCAAGGCTCAGGGTTTCAGAATTATCTTCTGTGTCTGTGTTAATTGGTTGCCCTTTTCTTTGTTGAAGAAGGTCTGTGAAGTCCTTCTGCCTAGTCTGCCATCTTACCAGAACTCTCACAAATTATGTTTGCCATTCTTCCCTACAAGGGCCTTTGGTTGTTCCTAGTTATTTTTTCTGCTGTTAAGTCATATTGCTACGCCTACTCCTCTACATGTCTTTCCAACACATGATCCAGAGGTCCTACACTTAGAATCTGGAGGATCATAAATTATACAGATTAGATAGCCAACACTAAAAAAATAATGCTTTTTTTTTTTTTTGCAAAGTACTTATATCAATTTGGGTAGTCACTATCCTATTGATTCTCCAAAACTCAAATTATAAACCTGCTATTTTGTCTATTTTATCTGATAAATTTCAATAATCAAAAATTTAATTTGTACAGATATGCAAAAATGCATAAAAATTTTTGAAAAGAAAGAGTAAAGTAAATACAACATAGCCATACATGTAAAACAAACACACATAGAATGTTATGTATTTCTATATAGACATTATTGTATATGAAATAGCTTGGCAGCAGTTATTGGCCCTAAAATTCAGATTACTTGGATAGAAAGTATAATTTTGAAGAGGGGTTATTAAGAAGATAATTACATTTGTCCCTATTTATTACATATTTCTAAGATTATATCTGTATATTTTGAATTTAAAGCATTAAAAAAAAAATAAAACATAAAATTAGGATACATACTTCATCCTAATAGCTTATTATAAAAAAGCCAAGGTTAATTAAAAAAAAAAACCCTCAATATATAATCAGATTCAATTGTTTTCTAAAATTTTGAGGCATCCATGTTACAGGTAGACTTATATAGCTCTTACAATGATCAGCCCTACAATTTTGCCTAACCATCTTACAACCAGATTTGGTTTGATGAGATTCATTTACTGAAGCCAATTTTATTTCATGCTGTATTAAAATATATATATTAAATTCCAAGACACTATTGTGCTAATATTAGATAAATTTAATTTTACATCAACGCTGAAGTTTCACTGCAGAGAAAGAATGGCAATCCATTTTGGATAACTGATCTTGCCTTAAAATGCTAAGGCTGAAAGTTCATAACAGTTCAGTCAACTATTCGTTCTTTCCTAAACCTAGGACTTTATTTTAAATAATGTATAGTCCATGCTACATTGTGAAAAATTCCTGACTGTAATACTTTATGTGATTATTTGGCTTATTATCAAAGAACAAAACTAAATGTATAGTTAAAAATAACAAATGTAATCTATTTGTCTTTTTAGCATACTATTTCTAATAAAATAAGAATTAAATCTCATTAAAATATTTAAATAAGATCACTTCAGCAATCTTCCACTAAGCCATCCTTTTCCCTTGTTACAATTTTAGAGAATTAATGGGAAGAAGTTCGTTGATTAGCTGCATATTCAAGAAATGGTTGTTGAAAAGGTAAAGTGGTGAATTCACTCAAAACAAAAAATGTTTGAACAATGAAAACTGTTAAGCAATGGCATGAGTTTCTCCACTGGAACTAACCAAATTTCTTGGCACTGGAAATATTTAACAGGAAGCTCTAGGACAAAGTGATGTGGAGTTGAGTAAAGATTTCTTGTACCAGGCAATTTGTGACAGATTACTTCTAACACCCTTCCAACCCTAACAACTCTAAATCACTAGTGGACTTGCGATGAACGCTGGCATTAAAATTTCAAATGACAAATAGTGTTATAATAACATAGCTGTTGTGTGAAATATATTTATCTTTACTTATCAATGTGTCCTTTGTCCTTTCTATTATTTAATTTTTAGAGGATGCTGAAAATAATGTGGAACTGAGTCAATTCTTGATTTTTGAATTTCAAAAGACTACAACTTCATAGAAATAGAAAGGATCTTTGTGAGATTTCACTGGTGAATAATAACAAAGACTGCAAACTCAGGAAAGTAGAAAATAATTTCTTTTTGAAAGTGAACAAATGTAAGGAAATGGCTGATTGAAAACTAGCAATGAAAAATTCAGCCTTGGAAGAGCCATTTTGAACAGGAACAAGTTGGAACTTAAAGCCTAAGCCTTACCACCGAGACACTGTTGTTTGGAGCCATGTAGAAGTTGAAAGTCCATATGATCCTCTAGTTAGGATTACCATTTATCACATGTACTGAAGAGCTGTTGTTGTTGATGGGGCAATCTACTTCCGTAGTGATACTTCCTCGGAAACCCAAAGAGGGGTCACTATGAGTCGGGTCTGACTCGACGGCACATAACAACAACAACAACAACTGAAGAGCTACCTTAATTGCCTTCCACTAGTACCTTTCTTTCACAGTAACCACTAAATTATCTCTTGCCACTCAGCAAAAGCCAAGTCCAGCTAGACCTAAATTTCTGTGTCTTTGACAAACTTGGAGAGATGTTCTCTTACGCAGATCAAGATGTTAAGACACAAAGCAATGAGTTGATGAGCAACCTGTTGGTGTGAGAAGAATATCTTTGATGTATGGTATTTGAATATTGTTCTTGTTGTAAGGTGCCAAAGAGTTGGTTCTGATGCACAATGACTCCTATAATACAAAACAAACACTGCCCAGACATGTCCTCATCCTTACAATTGTTGATATGCTTAAGCCCATTGTTGAAGCCACTGTGTCTAGCCAGCCCCTTGAGGGTCTTCCTGGTTTTCCCTGACCATCTATTTACAAACATGATATCCTTCTCCAGGGAATGGTCCCTCCTGATTATATGACCCAAGTATGAGAAACAAAGTCTCACCATTTCTGTTTCAAAGGAACAGCTGTACTTCTAAGAAAGATTTATTCTTTCTTCTGGCAATCCATGGTATATTCAATATACTTTGCCAACACCATAATTCAAATGCATCAATTCTTCTTTGGCCTTCCATACTCATTGTCTAGCTTTCAGATATATATAAAACAACTAAAAATGGCTTGAGTCAGGCTCACTTTACTTTTCAAAGTGACATCTTTGCTCTTTAGCACTTTAAAGAGCTTGTTTAGAGCAGATTTGTCCAGTACAATATATGTTTTGATTTCTTGACTGCTGCTTCCATGGGTATTGATTGTGGATCCAAATGAAATGAAAACCTTGACAACTCCAGTCTTTTATCCATTTATCATGACACTGCTTATTGTTCCTTATGCGAGGATTTTCATTTTCTTTATGTTGAAGTGTAATCCATACTGAAGGCTAAGTATGTGCCTCATAAGTAAGTGTTCAAGTCATCTTCACTTTCAGCAAGCAAAGTTGTGTCACCTGCAAATCACATGTTGTTAATGAGTCTTCCTCCAATCCTGATGCCACATTCTTCTTCATATAGTCCAGCTTTTCAGATTATTTTCTCATCAAAAAGATTGAATAAGTATGGTGAAAAATACAACCCTGAGACACAACTTTCCTGATTTTAAACCATGCAGTACCCTCTTGTTCTGTTTAAATGACTCCCTCCTTGTCTATGTTCATGTTCCTCATGAGCACAGTTAATGGTTCTGGAACTTTCATAATTTACTATCTTATCCATAATTTGTTATGATCCACACCATCAAATGTCCTTGCATAGTCAATAAAACACAGATAAGCATCTTTCTGGTATTACTTGCTTTTGGCCAAGACTCATCACACATCAGCAACACTATCCCTCTTTCCACATCCCTTTCTGAATCTGGCTTGAATTTCTTGCAGTTCTCTCTCTATATACTGCTGAAGACATTTTAAAATGACTTTCAATAAAATTAAACTTGTGTGTGATATTAATATTTTCTGATAATGTCTACATTCTGTTGGATGACCTTTCTTTGGAAAGGGCACAAATATCAACCTCTTCCATTAGCTTGACCAGGTACAAGTCTTCCAAATTTATTAACATAAATAATGAATGTCTCTAATGTTTCCTCTGTTTGTTGAAACAGCTCAACTGGTATTCTGTCAATTCCTGGAGTCTTTTTTTTTTTTTGTTTCCTTCAGTGCAGCTTTGACTTCCTCCTTCAATACCATTGGTTCTAGATCATATGCCACCTCCTGAAATGATGAAGATTGACCACTCCTTTT
>NW_006922375.1:735325-737137 GCF_000298275.1 Orycteropus afer afer | reverse complement strand
TATAGCTTGGACTGTATTTGATTGCATGCTATCTCCTAAATAGTTGAATGTTGACCACTCCTTTTTGGTACAATGACTCTGTGTACTTCTTCCATCTTCTTTTGATGCTTCCTGCATCATGGACTTTATTGCTCATAAAATCCTATTGCAACACAATGCTTTATTTGTTTCCTTTCAGTTTGTTTTGCTTGAGAAATGCCAAGCATGTTTTTCCATTTTGATTTTCCAACTCCAAATCTCTTTGAATATTTTATTATAATATTTATTTTTTTTTTTCTTATCAAGTGACCCTTTGACACTTCTGTTCATGTTTATATCATCATTTCTTCCATTTGCTTTAGCTACTTTCCCATTCAAGAGCAAGTTTCAGAAACTTCTCTGATATCCATTTTGGTCTTTTCTTGCTTTCCTGTCTTTTTAATGGCCTTTTGCTTTGTTCATGATGTCCTTGATGTGGTCCCAGAATTCCTCTGGTCTTCAGCCACTGATGTTCATTTTGTTAAATGTATTCATCAAATGGTCTCCACATTCTGGTGGGATATAGTCAAAGGCATATTTTGGCCTTGTGAACTTTTAATTTCCTTCAGCTTCAACTCGAACTTGAATATGAGCATTTAATGGACTGTTCCAAAGTCAGCCCCTGACCTTTTTCTGATTGATGATATTGAATGTCTTAATTGTCTCTTTCTTAGATGTAGTGAGTTTGATTTCTGTGTATTCCATTTGAAGAAGTCCATATTTATTGTTAAAAATGCCAGGAACACAGACAGACGAACAGTCAGCCACAGGGATCTAGGTGAGGAGAGGGAACACAGGCACATCCAAAGCAATAGGGTGGGAGAGCAGGAGAAAGGGTCCAGGAACCCGGACAGAGAAGCAGTCAGCTGCAAGGATCCAGGTGAGGAGAGGGAACTCAGGCATGCCCAAAGCAGCAGGGTAGGAGAGCAGGAGAAGGGGGATTAAAAGGCCAGGAACCCGGACAGAAAAGCAGTCAGCCACAGGGACCCAGGTAAGGGTGGTACAAGAGGTTTCCAACAGGGAGGCAAACCTGTCTATCTGTTTGTCTTACCATGGTGATGAGTTGACGTGAGTTTTGAGGTTGAGCCACTGGTGTTTCAAACCCAGCAGAATGCACAGGGTGCACATGGTGCTCAGTCTGTATTAGCCCAGCTTACAGACTGAGACAGACTAAGAAGAAGGAAGAGGCCGTCACCTTCTCAAAGAATTCGCCAGAGAAAACCTTATGAATATCAATGAAACACTGTTTGATACATTACTGTGCAACTTTATGAATAGTCCGGTTACGTTAGGAGACTCTTGGAATAGGACTGGGAAAGAGCTGCATCATCTGAGTAAACCCAGCCGTACTCATATGGATAAGGAAAACCTTTCAAGACTTCCATTTGCTGATGTGGCATCACTCAAATTGAAGAGAAACAGCTGCACACATCCATTAATCATTGGAACATGGAATGTAAGAAGTATGAATGAAGGAAAATTGGATGTTTTAAAAAATGAAATGGAATGCATAATGATTGATATCCTCTTTATTAGTGAGCTGAAATGGACTGGTTTTGTCCACTTTGAATCAGACAACCATGTGATCTACTATGCCAGGAATGAGAGTTTGAAGAGGAATGTCATGGCATTCATCATCACAAAGGATGTTTCAAGATCTGC
The DNA here is from genome assembly GCF_000298275.1 of Orycteropus afer afer. Classification (NCBI taxonomy): domain Eukaryota; kingdom Metazoa; phylum Chordata; class Mammalia; order Tubulidentata; family Orycteropodidae; genus Orycteropus; species Orycteropus afer. Next base: position 735,457 of record NW_006922375.1, on the reverse strand, counting down.
CCTGAAGTACAATGCTGTCAGTGATAGGATAGTAACCATACATCTACAAGGAAGACCTCTTAATATGACTGTCATTCAAATTTATGCCCCAACCACCAAAGCCAAAGATGAGGAAATTGAAGAATTTTATCA
>NW_006922375.1:725241-732537 GCF_000298275.1 Orycteropus afer afer | reverse complement strand
CTCTTCAATATATTATTCCCACTGTAGTAGACTGTGTAATTTTCTGATTCAAAATGACCCAAACCAGGCCGTGTCAGCTTACTAATGCTTATGATACCAATCTTTATGTGTTACATTTCATTTTTTACTACATCCAGTTTTGCTAGATCCATGCTTCATACATCCCACCTTGCTGTTTTTAATAGGAACTTTTAGCTGTTTCTTCTCTTTTTCAGTCTTGCCACATCAGCAAATGAAGGTACTGAAAGCTTTCCTCAATCCATGTTACTTTGGTTGACTCTACTTAAAGAAGGCATCTCTTCCTCAGTAGTAACTTGAATGTCTAACTTCCTAAGAGGCTCACTTTCTGGCACTGTATCAGACAAAGTGTCACTACTACTTATAAGGATTTCACTTGACAATTCTTTCAGAAGTGGACTGCCACACCCTTCTTTCTATTTTTTAATTAGTCTGGAAGCTCCATTGAAACTTGTCCACCATGGGTGACCATGCTGGTATTTGAAATAACTGGGGTATAGCTTCTAGTATCACAATCAAAGGCAAGCCACCAAAGGCAAGTATGAAAAACTGACAAGTGGTGAGTATTTGAATGGGGGTAAATAAAAACAGCTCATATGGCATCTCTGCACCACAGGACTTCATACAACATGATCATTATTTTAATTATTGAAAGCTCAACACTTGTTCTTAAAGTTGTGCATAACAATCACTGAATGATTTTCTTTGAAAAATGTGTTTTCAAGCCCTACCTCCAAGATCTGATACAGTAGGTTGATCATTGTCTTAGTTATCTAGTGATGCTAAAACAGAAATATGATAAACAGATGGTTTTATTAGACAGTAATTTATTCTCTAACAGTCTCAAAGTACAGAAGTCAAAATTCAGAACACTGAGTCTAGAAGAAGGCTTTCTTTTCCTGTTGTATCTATAGGAAGGTCTTTATCTGCTTTCAATCTATGTAGGCTTGGCATTCCTTGGGTATTTTGGCATCAGTCTTCCCCTGTGTTTAGAAGATTCTCAGCACAGGGACCATGAGTCCAAAGGACACACTTCATTCACAGCTTTTCTTTGTTGTTTTTCTCTCCTTTTATTTCTTGTTAGCTCTTATGAGTCCTAATGATACATTGTCTGATATAGTGTTAGAATGTGAGCCCCTTAGGAAGTAAAACATTCAAATTACTACTGGAGAAGAGCAGGCCACACCTCAAGGAAACTCCTGTTTCCATCTAATCAGGGTTGTGATTAAAGTTTGCACCCCATTCTAATTTTTCCTCATTAACATAACAATATTACCTAAGCCTCTTTAAAATAAACTAATCCTCACTCATTTGATACAGGCAGAGATTAGAACTTTTAGCACATAGGGTAATTACATCAGATCACAAGATGGAGGATAATCATATATACTGGGAATTGTGGATTAGCCAAATTGGCAAATATTTTTTTGGTGGAAACAATTCAATCCATGACAGGCATAGGCTCTAGATTATTATAATCCAGTGTGCCTATAATATGAATTCTGAAAAAACATCATTCAATATATTCCATTGTACTAAATACTTTACATATGATTATGATTTCATGTTTTAAATTAACTCCAAAGTACACTACATCTTCACATTGTTTGAGCCAGGGATGTGCTCAATAATTCAGTAGTTAGAGTACCATATTAATATAAAGTATATATGCATATACATGTAGTGACAATGTAAAAGAAAACAAAATTATTTTGAGACAAAAGGAACATTTTTTAATACATTGCTTGCTACAGAGGAGAAGCATTGAGCTCATAATGTACTTCCTCCCTTGGTTTCCATGGTGAGTTTTAGGTTCAAAAGTTGAATTGAAGAAACTGACAGAGAAGCCAAAAGCCCAAAGCCAAGTTCAACTTCAAGAAAGCTGAAATAATAGAGACAAGTATATTTGATCAGAAAATTCTTCAAAAGCATTACTATAAAAGTCATTCTTACCTTTGCTCAGTCAGAATGCCCTTTCTAACTGCCGCAGGGACCAATTACAATTTGTGCATGTTTCAGGAATTAAAAAAAAAAAAAATCCTTCTCCTCCACAATTATTTTTCAGGTAACATCTCATGGATAAATGTGTTTTTCTAGTTTAATATAAAAAAGAGGAATAGAAAATTTCACTTGCTATGGAAAATGGTAGAGTTAATTCAAGGAAAATATGCATTACTTATATTTATATGTAACTTCTATTCATGTTTCCACAAGCAAACATTTCCAACAATATATCAATTACCTTTCTATGTACTTTTTGTCTTATTATAGCACAATAATTAATAAAATAGAAAAGAAAAGAATGACATAGAGATGACATTGGCATATTTGTTAAATAGTTCTCTCACAAATTTGGTCTGTGGAAGTAGATTTTGGTCAAGTTCTGTGGGTTTATTTATGCCAATATTACTCCAATATAGTAGGTAGGAGCTCTGGTCGTAGAGTGCCTAAGGCACTTGACTACTAACCAGAAGCCTGGTGGTTCAAACCCACCAACCACTCCTCAGAATGGAAGTTAGGCAATCTACTTCTGTACAGATACCACCTCGGAAACCCAAGGAGGATCACTGTGAGTCAGTCCGACTCGATGGTACATAACTACAACAACAACAATGTAGTAATTAGAAAAACACAGAAAGGTAGACAACAAATACATCAAAGAAAGCCTAGGGATGGAGATGAAACAATAAAAGAGGATCCTTGATTCATAGTGACCCCATGTGTTACAGAGTAGAACTGTTCCATAGGGTTTTCTAGACTGTATTTGTTTCAATTGGTTAACCCTCCTTTTCCCAGTCATCCATGGTAACCATGGATGAAAACCTTTACTTGACTTTTTACAATAGTTATCTCATACAATATTTTCCTTTTGTGATTGATTAATTTTGCTCAGCTTAATATCCTCTAGGTTTATCCATATTATGGGATGTTACCCAGATTCATCATTGTTCTTTGATGTTGTGTAGAATTCCCTTTTGTGTATGTGTCAGTTTATCTGTTCATCTGTTGGTGGACATTGAGGTTGTTTTCTTCTTTTTGCTATAGTGAATAGTGCTGTGATGAACATGGATGTGCATGTATCTGTTTGTGTCATAGCTCTTACTTCTCTAGGATATATATGTAGGAGTGGGGCATCTGGATCATATGATATTTCTGTTTCCAGCTTTTGAAAAAAAAAACAAAAAAAACATACCATTTTCCACAGTGATTGAACCATTTTACAGTCCTACTAGCCAGGTCAGGGGGTTCCAGTCTCTCTACACCCTCTACATCCTGTTATTTTATTTATTTATTTATTTTGAACTTTGCTGTTAGTGCTGGGGTGAGTGGATATTTCATTATTTTCATTTGCATCTCTCTAATGGTTTATGATTGTGTTTATTGACTTCCTGAATGTCTTCTTTAGTGAAGTGTCTGTTTATGTCCTCTATTTTCTAATTGGACTACTAGTCTTTTTGCTGTTGAGGTGTTGAAATTTTCTAGAAATTTAGATATTAGCCATTTGTCTGACATGTCATTCCCAATTTGTTTTTCCCAGTCTGGGGTTTCTCTTTTACTCTTTTGATGAAATTTTCTGATGTTCATAAATGTCTAATTTTTAGAAGGTGTCAGTCATCTATTTTGTTTTCTGTGATGTTTGTGTCTTTTTAGTTATGTTTGATAGTGTCTTTATGCAATATATTAGGATCCCCAAGTTTATTCCTGTGTCTCTTTAATAATCCTAATGGTTTTAGGTTTTACATTCAAGTCTTTGATTCAGTTTGGGTTTCTTTTTGCATATGGTGTGGGATATAGGTCATTTTTTTTTTTTTTTTTTTTTTTGCAGAAGGATATCCAATTTTGCCAGTGCAATTATTTAAAGAGACTGTGTCTTCCCCATTTAATTAATTTCAACCAATTGTGAAAGATCAGCTTTCCATAGGTGGAAGGATTTACTTCCAGGTTCTTCATTCTGTTCTATTGGTCTATGTGCCTGAACGTGTATTGGTACCAGGCTCTTCTAACTTATAACTCTTTTAATGCAGGCCCTTATATACTGTTGCTATATAGTAGACTTTGAGATCAGGGAGTTTAGGCCTCCTACTTTGTTCTTCTTCTTTAGCTGTGCTTTACTAATTTAGAATCCCTTTCTCTTCCATATAAAGTTGATAATGAGTTTTTCCATCTCTCTAAAAAATGATAACGAAATCCCGATCAGGATTACATTACATCTGCAGATAGCTTTGTGTAGTAATAACTTTTTCATGACATTAAGTCTTCCTCTGGTAGCATAGTGCCTAAGGCACATCAGTATACTTTTTCATTTATATCGGCCTCTTTTTGTTTCTTGAGTAGCACTTTATAATTTTTTTTTTTTTTTTTTTAGAGAGAGCTCTTGTGTCTCTGGTTAGATTTATTCCTAAGTTCTTCACCTTTTGGGTGGTTATTGTAAATGTTATTTTTTCCTGATTTCCTTTTCAGAATTTCTTTTCTTAGAATAGAGGAATCTGACTGATTTTTTATGTTGATCTAGTACTCTTGGCACTTTGTTGAATCCTTCTATTAGTTCCAGTAGTTTTCTTGTTGAGTCTTAGGGATTTTCTATGAATAGGATCACATCATCTACAAATCGAGATAGTTTTACTTCTACTTTGTCAATTTGTATGAATTTTATTTTCCATTCTTTCCTTATTGTCTAGGACTTCCAATGAGTTACAGAATAAGGGTGATAGTAAAGGGATTCCTTGTCTGGTACTCATTCATAGGCAAATGCTTTCAGTCACTATCCATTGAGAATAATGTTGGCCATTGTTTTGTGTATATGTCCTTACTTATGCTGAGGAATTTTCTTCTATTTCTGTTTTGTCCTGTGTTTTTATCAGGAAAGAATACTGGATTTTGTCAGATGTCTTTTCCTTTATGTATTGATATGATCATGTTACTTTCCTTCATTTTATTTATGTGGTGCATCATGTTGATTATTTTTCTAATGTTGAACCATCTTTGAATGCCACGTATGAACCCCCGCGTGGGCATAATGAATGTTAATATATATATGTTGTTGGATTCTATTGATTAAGATTTTGTTAAATACTTTTGCATCTATATTTGTCAGGGATGTTTGTCTGTAGTTTTCCTTTTTAATGATGTTCTTTCCTGCTTTTGGTATCAGGGTTATGCTCACTTCATTCAATGAGAATTCCATCCTTTTCTATGTTTTGGAATAGTTTGAATAGGATTAGTTTCAGCACTTCTGTGAATGTTCGGTAGAATTCTGTGATGAAGCCGTCTGGCCAAGGACTTTTTCCCCCTTTGTCTTTTTCTTCTTTTTAATTACCTGCTCAATTTTGGCTTTTGTTATTGGTCTGTTCAAATTTTCTATTTCAGTCAGTGTTAGTTTAGATAGAGAGTGTGTTTCTAGAATCTGTCCACATCTTCTAGGTTTTCAAAATTTTTGGAATACAATTCTTTGTAGTATCCAATTATTATGATATTTATTTCAGTTGATTTTGTTGATGTTACCCATTTATTGCTTATTCATGTTATTTGCATCTTCTCTGTTTTCCCCCTTTGTTAAATTTCCCAGTTATTTGTCAATTTTATTAATCATTTCAAAGAACTACCTCCTAGTATTGTGAGTCTATTATTTTCCTATTTTCTGCTTTCTTTATTTATGTTAGAATTTATTTATTTTTTTCCTGGTGAGTGTAATTTATTTTTCCTGCCCTTTTAATAACTGTTGGAAGTGTTGAATTAAAGTGTTGATTTTGGCTCTTCCTTCTCAGTTGATAGATGCATTTATTTCTATAAATTAACCTAGGAGCACTACTTTTGCTGTGTCCCAAAGATTTTGGCATGTCATATTTTCATTCTTCTTTGATTCAAGGAATTTATTTCATTTCTCATTTCTTCTATTACCCAGTAGTTTTAAAGTAGGGTGTTATCATTTACATGTGTTTGCTTTATTTTCATTGATCTTTCTATTGTTGATTTTTAATTTTATAGCATTGTGACATGAAAACATGCTTTGGAGTATTTTGATGTTTTTACATTTGTTGAAGCTTACTATGTGGCCTAAGATGGTCTATTCTGGACAATGTTCCATATGCACTGGAAAAGAGTATGTAGTATTCTGTTGTTGGGTGAACTGTTCTATATATGTGAACAAGGTCAAGACAGTTAATGGCGCTTTTGTTCTTCTACAACTTTTTTTTGAGATTTTTTGTTTTCCAGTTGTTCTAATTGTCATTAAAAATGGGGTGCTAAAATCTCTTCTTATAACTGTGGAGTTGTCTATTTATCTTTCAATTTTCTTAAAGTCTGATTTATGTATTTTGGGGCTCTTTCATTGGGTGTGTAGATATTTATTACGGTTATGTAATCTCATAAATATGATTGACCCTTGTCACTGTATAATGTCTTTCTTTGTCTCTTTTGTTTTTCTTTTTGCATTAAAGTATTTTTACAAGAAATTAATATTTCAATTCCTCTTTTTATGATTACCATTTGCTTGATATATTTTTTGCTAACCTTTGATTTTTTAGTTGATGTTTTCTTTCTATCTTAGGTGTGTCTCTTATAGACAGCATATTGATGGGTTAAGTTTTCTTATCCATTCTGCCCCTCCTTATCTCTTGATTGGTGCATTTACTCCTCTTATATTCAGTGTAATTATTGACAAGTATCAATTAATTACTGTCATTTGTAGTTTTGTTTGTGTGTGTGTGTGTTGACAATTTCTTTGTTCTATATAGTTTTTCGTGCTAAGCTCATTTTTGTTGTGGATTTTCTTATCATATTATTTGTTTTTATTGTTTTAGTATATACTAAATATTTATAACTTTAAGATTTTCTTTTTTATTCTGATGAGAAGTTTTACTAATTTTCTTTCAGGTTACACTGTACTTTATTATTTTCTTCCCATGGTTTTTATTGTAATCTTTATGAAAGCATATCAATAGACCTTTTCCTTCTGCAGACCTGAAGTCTGGTTTTAAGCCATCAAACTTTCAGTTAGCAGCCAACAGAAAACTATTTGTGGCACCCGAGCTCTTTAATAGGAGAATATATTTGTATCTATATCTATATCTGCATCTGCATCTGTATCTATATCTCAAATGTCTATTTATATATAAGCATAAACCCACTGCCAACTAGTCGATTCCAACTTATGAGGACTTCCATTGGGTTTCCAAGGCAGCAAATATTTACAGAAGTAGATTGCCCCCATCTTCTTTCTGCAGAACAGCTGGTGGGATTGAACTCCAACACTCTGGTTAGCAGTCAAATTCTTTCTTT
>NW_006922375.1:723798-724550 GCF_000298275.1 Orycteropus afer afer | reverse complement strand
CAAAGTCAGAGGTAGAACAATGTTTTGTGGAGTATGTTATGCCAATTGAGCATGATGTCCTCTACGACTATGCTACAGAGCCCATAGGTTCAAATACTTGGTCCCTGGGGGTAGCTGGTTGTGACCAAGCAGTGACAACATCCTTGCCCCTTGTCAGCTCCACTATACATTTGTGAATTCATATTATACACATAAAGTTATAGGACCATTGTCTGCCAACCCTATACATGTTCTTGGGTACACTACCCACTTCATAGACATACCTAGTAGTTCAGCCTGTCCACCCATCGATCCACTGTATACCCATGTTTGCCTTCACTGAAAACACAGTACTGTATGTGCAAAAAGGTTCATCTTTGTTGTCTGTACCTTCCATGTACCTCTCTATGTCTTTCTCTTCTTCAGTGCCATCATATTTATCACTCACATTTGGTACATTGCCCTTCTCTTCACACAAATCAATATTTATCTCTACCTATCTAACAGTGTTCCCTACCCTACTCTCCCACCCCTGGTAACCAACAAACAAAATTTCCTTCCATATAGAAACCTTCCTTGACTTTTACAATAATGGACTAATACAATATTTGTCCTTTTGCGATTGACTTATTTCACTCAGCATAAAGTCCTCCAAGTTCATCCATGGTATGCAGTCTTTTGCAAATTCTACATTATTCTTTGGCATTGTATAGTATTTCATTGTGTGTATGTACCATAGTTTGGTTATCTGTTCCTCAGTTGATGGACACCTA
>NW_006922375.1:723158-723698 GCF_000298275.1 Orycteropus afer afer | reverse complement strand
ATAGTCTATTTATACCATATATTAGGACCTCTAAATTTGCCCCTAGTTTTTCCTGGAGGAACTCTATAGCTTTAGATGTCACATTTAAGTCTTTGATCCATCTGGGGTTCGTTTTTGTATATGGTGTGAGGTACAGATCATGTTTCATTTTTCTGGAAATGAATATCCAGTTTTGCCAGCACCATTTATTAAACAAACATTCTCTTCACCACCTAATGGATTTTGAACCTTTGTCAAAGATCAGCTGACAATTGGTTGATGGACATATTTCTGGATTCTCAATTCTATTCCATTGTTCTTTGTATCTGTCATTAAACCAATACTGGGCTGTTTTGACTACTGTGGCTGTATAGTAGGTTTTGAGATTCAGCAGTGTGAGACCTCCTACTTTGTTCTTCTTCTTCAATAGTGCTTTGCTTATCTCTTTCCTTTCCATATAAAGTTAGTGATTAGTTTTTCCATATCCCTGTAGAATGTTCTTGGAAGGAAGATGGGGCAATCTACTTCCATAATTATACTACCTCAGCAAACAAAGGAGGA
>NW_006922375.1:718650-721953 GCF_000298275.1 Orycteropus afer afer | reverse complement strand
TGCCAGGACTTTTTTAAGTTGGTAATTTTTTGATGACCTGTTCAATTTCTTCTTTTGTGATGGGCCTGTTCAACTTTTCCACATCAGTCTGGGTTAGTTTAAGTAAGTGATGTGTTTCTAGAAATCTGTCCATTTCTTCCAGATTTTCAAATTTGATAGAGAACAGTTTTTCATAATATCCTGATATTATACTTTTTATTTCAGTTGGTTCAATTGTGATGTCATCCATTTCGTTTCTTATTTGTGTTGTTTGTATTCTTTCCCTCTTTTCCTTTGTTAAATTTGCCAGTGGTTTGTCAATTTTATTGATCTTTTCAAAAAAACAGCTTCTGGTCTTGATTTTTTTTCTATTGCCCTTCTATTTTCTGTTTCATTGATTTCTGCTCGACAATTTATTATTTCCTTTCTTCTGGTGACTGTAGGTTTTTCTTGCTGTTCTTTTTATAATTTTTGGAAATGTTGGTTTAAAGTGTTGCTTTTGGCTCTTTCTTTTTTTCGATGTGTGCTTGTATTGCCATAAATTGGCCTCTGATCACTGCTATTGCTGTGTCCCAAAGATTTTGGTATGTTTTGTTATCATTCTCATTTGAGACTGTGTGTATTAGTTTCCTAATTCTACTGTATCCAAATATTACAAATTGAATATCTTAAAATACAAAAATTGATTTTTTCACAATTCTGAAGGTTATATGCCCAGTGCAATAGGTCTACTAGTCATATTTCCCACATAATCTCTTTTTCTTATTTCTCTGGCTTCTCTTAGCCCCAGGGAATACTTGTCTTATAGATATGTGTTTCCATGGCCTTTCTTCTTTTCGCTCTGTGTCTTTTCTGTTTTATAAGTACATCATTCAGACTGAATTAAGATCCACCATATTCCAATATGATCTCATGTTAAATTAACAGGTAACATCTTTCAAAGGCTCTATTTACAAACTACATCATGTTCACACTGTTTAAGTTAGGACTTAAACATATGTTTTTGGAAAATACATTTAAAGCAATAGTATTGTGCCAATAATTTATGGATCATGAACTAAACTATATCAGAAAATAGGCTCAATTGTTGTTGTTGTTATGTGCTGTCGAGTCAGACCCGACTCATAACTCATAACTCCTTGGGTTTCCGAGGCAGTACCGCTACGGAAGTAGGATTGCCCAACCTTCCTTCCGAAGAGTGGCTGGCGGGTTTGAACTGCCAGCCTTTTGGTTAGCAGTCAAGTGCTTTAGCCACTATGCTACCAGAGCTCTAATTAGAACTAATTTAAGGTAAAATCTGTTTGAATTGGTCATAAAACTTTAGGGATCGTGCAAATGAAATCTTGTTAAATTTAAATATTGCTGCTGCTTCTGGTAAACTGTGTGGAATCATTTTCTAGATTGACTCTATAAACTCTTTCATTTTCCTCATATATTCCCTAAAGTTATATTCATCATCTATTCCTAAAATCACCAAGAACATTAGTAGAAGGTACAAATGCCCATACGTGACTTTAATTTAGGAATATTGGAAGTGTTCCCATGTAGCTGCCAAATCTCTTTACATTGTGTTAGTACTTTTCAATGAAATATATTCTGCACTATTTCAATCTAAAATAATCTAGCTGGATATTTTTTGTTTTGTTTCTATCATTGTAATTTAAATCATTTTTCTTGTAGATTTTTTCATTTGATAAGAGTTTAATTTTTTTTTTTTTAATTTAGTACTGCAAAGTTTGAAAATCTCCAATACTACTTTCATATCTTATGCTAACTATAAATTTGAAGGTCCCCAAGACCACTCTCAGATTTGATAATTTTCTGGGAGGACTCACAAAACTCAGAAAAACTGTTACAATTATTGTTACACTATGAGAGCAAAAGGATATGAGTAGAAAAAATCAAGACATCAGGAAATATTCAGGAGGATTTCATATTAGAGTTTTCAGTTATCTTCTCCCACTGGACTTTTACAGACAGCACTTACTTTGCCTAGGAATGATGTGTGTTTGCTCTTGCCAACAAGAGATTTTCCTACTGCCTTGGTGTCCAGTGTAATGTCCACAGATTTTATTGGAGCTAATTCATTTAGGCATACTTGACTGCCTGCATAATTGACCTTATCTCTAGCCTTGATATGTAAGGTACAAAGCCCTTAGCAAAAATCACTAGTTGTCTAGTTGCTTCTGAATCATGGCAACTTTATGTAGAAAAAACAATACTTTGCTCAGTTTCACTTCATGTTCATGATAATTGATATATTTGAGTGTATTGTACTTGTGTGTCAATCCATCTCATCGAGGATTTTGTTCATTTTTCTAAGCTTCAATTTTATGTAACATGATGTCCTTTTCTATTGATTCCTCTTTCCTGGTGACATGTCCAAAGTTATCTGTGATCAAGTCTCACCATCTTCACTGCTAGTGAGAATTCTAGTTGTATTTCTTCTAAGATTGAACTGTGTGTTCTTCTGAAAATCCAAGTAGAGTCATTATTCTTCTCTAACACAACAATTCAAAGGCATCAGTTCTCCTTCTGTCTTTTTCATTGTCCAGCTTTTGCTTGCAGATGAGGTTATTGAAAAGAACATGGCTTGAATCAGGCTCACTTTAGTCCACAAAGTGACAGCTTTGCTTTCTAAAACTTTAAAGAGTTCTTTTGTAGCACGTTTGCTTGATTAAATATGTATTTTCATTTTTTGACTCCTTTTAATATGAGTACTGAGTGATGAAAATAAAACAGAAATTGAGGTTATCAGTTATTAGTGTGTTGTTGTTAGATACTGTCGAATCAGTTGTGACTCATAGCAACCCTATGTACACCAGAAGGAAACACTGCCCAGTTCTAGACCATCTTCACAATCCTTGTTTTGGTTGAGGCCATTGATGAAACCATTGTGTCAATCCATCTCATTGATGATCTTCATCTTTTTCTCTGACCCTTCACTTTACCAAGTATGGTAGTTATGTTTATGTAATTGTGGAAGTTATGTTTGTGTGTCAACTTGGCTGGGCCTGGGTGAGTGGCTAAAGAGCTAGTGGTAGTTATTCCTCATGATGAGACTGGCAATCAGCTCCATGGTGGCAGAGTAGGTGCTTTTGGGATGTGGTCTGCTTCCAGTATATAAAGAGAAGCCTTGGGAATGGTCTCTAGCTTATGGCACACTTGGAGCCTGCATGTAGCCATGTCGTTGTTAAGCAGCCTGTTATGTTCTCCCAATCTTGGGATTTACAATGGACTTGAATTAATGGCCTGCTGTGTGGTTTGGTGGGAGCTCTGGTAGCATAGTGGCTAAGACACTTGCCTGCTAACCAGACGGATGGC
>NW_006922375.1:696523-718250 GCF_000298275.1 Orycteropus afer afer | reverse complement strand
TTGTGGTATATTCTTGTCAGAGTGGCACTAGATAACCAGAACACCAAGTGTGATGTCTTTCTCTAGGAACTGGTCCTATGACCACCTGACCAAAGTAAGACAAAGTCTGAGCCATTTTGCTTCCAAAGAGCATTCCATCTGCATGACTTCCAGGGTGGATTTATTCATTCTTTAGGCAGTCCATGGCATTTTCAGTACTCCTTGTCAACACATCAATTTAAAGGCATCTATTTTTCTTCCATCTTCCTTGTTCATTGCCAGCTTTCATATACATGTGAGGTGACGGAAATACCATGGCTTGAGTTAGCTGCACCTGAGTTTAGTCTTAACAGTGCACCTTAGTTTTCAAAGGTGGCATAGCTTCTGGTCTCACAGTAACATGTAAGATATCACAGTAAGGCAAACTGACAGATTAGTGGTGTTAGCATAGACTATCCTATGCATCCTACATGGTCCAAGGCTTCCAGCTAAATAAAGGCACTCTTATCAGGCAGGACTATGAAAGGGTTTAGCCATAGCTCCTGGGACTTGACGGCAATGGACAAGTTTAACATTTTACTACATAGTAAAGAAAATCTCAGATTTTGTACCTTTGTAAGTATAGCTTGAAAAGTGATAGGGAAAAAAAATCTACTCACAGGTTTCATTAAAACCAAAAGCACAATTATTTTTCTCCCAAACTATTGTATTAAATTTTTTTGTAGGAAATTTCACTATTATAATATTAAATCCATTTTTTTCATGAGTTTATAAAGTAGAGAACTATAATAAAAATATTAGAATACTACATGTCAAATTTTTATGGTTTTTCACAGTGACTTTTATTGTTCTTATGGCCTATCACATAAAATTTTACTGCCTTCTTTGAACACAAAAATAAATAACATAGAAAAGAAGTAAATATGAAAATACAACTTTGATTTAAATTTCTGCTTTAAGAATTAGGAGACTGGGAGTCTTATCCTGGCTTTGTGACTAATTTGTTTTATTGTTTGGGCAAGTAGCTTAACCTTCCTAGAACTCAATTTGTTCATCTGTAGTTAGTAAGTAGATTGAAGTAGATTGATTTTAAATCCCTTCAGTACCATTGAAATTCTGCATATTGTACTTCTCATGAAAGGAATGTAAGATGTCTATATAAACTTATTTAACACAGAAAGATAAAATCAGGCCTTTAATTGCAACATTTTTCTTTCCTTTTTTTTTTTTTTTTAAGTAAGCATCCAAAGAAGCATCAGGAACATATACTGAACTGATTTTCATTAGTGAAAGCTCCCTGACATATTTCAGAGAAATTAAAACAAACATATGCAGAACAATTTCTAAACTAATCCAGTCAGGTAACCAATCAACTTATTTCAATATTCAGGATCAATATATAACTTTCCCTCTATTTCCTTGAAGTTTATCTATTTTGCTGTAGTATATGGGTCATTGATATAATTTTACTTTATTTATAGCTAAGGTATAGGTGGACAAAAGACCCTGGTATCGCAGTGATTAAAATGCTCAACTATTAACTGAAAAGTCAGCAGTTAAAATCCACCAGCAACTCTGCAGGAGAAAGATGTGACAGTTGGCTTCCAAAAAGCTCAGTGCTTTGGAAACCTTATGGAGTGGGTTTACCTGTCCTATAAGTTCATGGTCAGTCAGAATCAATTCAACGGCAGTGGATGTAGGTGAACAAGTTAAAATCATTGTTGCATAACTGTATTTTCTAAAAATTATTATTACTTTCTCCCATTTTCAATGTGCTGCTACAAGATGATTCATAAGATGAATATTGAAATGTAGACGCATAATGTGTACTAAACAACATTTTTCTATTCTATAAATTCTGTCTACAATAGTATTTTTTTAAATGTTATCTTTAGCCTTGCAATGGCATAATTACAAGCCTTTCTCAAGTAAAATATTTATTTCAGCTAAGAAATATTTTAGTTGAGTATTTCCTAATAGCTCAAATATTTGTTTCAGTAGCAAACATTTGTTCTTCCAGAAAATGTTTCCAAAATGGACCTTTACTTTCAAGGGTTTTGGCAACTGTTTAGCATGGGCAGTAGATTTGACCAACTGTTTTTCCATCTGCTATTCTTGTTTCTCTGAATATTTTTCCTTATTAGTCAGAAAGACTTTTCATATCCCAGTGGCTTCCTGGAAAATAAAGAACATTTAAACATTTGTTCCATGAAGGTAAATCAAACATTTACAAAAATCCACACTTAGTGCAACTGTACAAAAAAAAAGTCCATATTACAAGAATGATTTTTAAAGTTAATAAAGATACTATAATACTCTCTTTTGTTTTTCTAGGATTATACAGTTTCCCTAAAATAATTTATTGGGTTAATATCTAAATAAGTAAAAAGAAAATTAATTCTTCAGATGTTTAATTTTTGAATTAGAAGTTGAAATATAAAATGTAACTGAATGAAATGCTTAATAGTAGTTTGTGTTTATTAACAAACTAAATTTTCATTCATCCAGTCTTCCAAAATCACCAAAAAAAAAAAAAAAAAAGTCTTTTATTTCTAAGATTATCTCAGTCCTCTTCTATTTGGAAAATAGGACACAATGAAGACAAAAATATTCCTATTCATCTACTGAGGAGCCCTGGTGGCACAATGGTTAAGCACTCAATCATGAAATGAAAGGTTGTCTGTTAGAACTCACCAGATACTTCACAGAAGAAAAGACTTGGAAATCCCTTCCTGTAAAGATTACAGCATAGGAACACTACGGGGCAATTCTACTTGTCACATGATGTCACCATAGTTAGAATCAACTCAAAGATACACAAAACATCCATCTATTATTTTATATATATTGTTTTATATAGCTTTATTTGGATGTCTACTTTGAGTGTATTTATTTTGTAATTGATATGAAATGATTTTAATACATTCATTTGATTAACCAATGAGAACTGGCTAATCATATAAGTAGGAAGTAGAGCAAAGTAGATTTGAGATGTTATAATTTATGTCTATCACAGGGACAGGGTGGCAAGTGCTCAGTGGAACTGGAGTTTTTGCCCACTTATTCTTCTGATCCTTTACAACAAATGATTTCGTAGAGCAATTTTGCCTCCTGTCTTAGTCTCAGGCATGTAAATAAGACATGTCATTCTGAACTTTTGTCACATTGCTGCCCATTCTCTTACCTCTGGACCGTCATATATTGGCTCCATACATCTTTACCATAAATCTGCTTTGTCCTACCTCCTAATTCAGTCTCTCTTCCTTGACTTACTACCTCCAAAGTGCCCATTCTGAATCTAAAATGACTGAAGTACCCTGCAGTATTCGGTAACAAACTTTTTTTTTCCTTTCTTTCTTTTCTTCTTTTACCATCTCTCTCTCTCTTTTGAAGCTGGTATAGAACCTCTGTTTGTAAAGATTGATACTACAGTTCAATTTTACAAATAATTATTTTAAATAGTTTATGTATATTGGCATGGAAAAAGTTCTACTTTTTCCCATTGTGTGAAATATATTTTCTCTTACTGGAGTTTTAAGGGCTCAGTAAATTCTACATCTCTTTCCCATTGACTTCTGAGTCAATAATCAATGGAATAATCAATGGATGGAACAAAAAAAACTATTTCCATGATTACTTAGAAAAGTAGACTAGATTCAATCATTCAGCTTGGCTGAGAGCGAAACATGTTTACTAACTACTATTTATCTTCAGGCAACACTTAGAAAGGAAAACAGGAAAAGTTTACTTCTAAAAAGGTAGATGTTATTACCAAGATGCCATTACCTATATGTCTCATTGGTTCAATGGGGAAGGAAAGAGACAAATCCTCATTTTCCTTAATAAATAACTTTCAATCAGCTCATCAGCATCATATTCATTCACTAACCAGTTAATATGTTCCAGCCTCATTAAGGGAAATAAAAGACTGGAAAAATGTCATTAGTTTCAATGAAACTACTTTAGCTATAAATCGGCATTAGAAAAAAACATATTTCTGGGTCTTGTTCTCTATCTTCCTGAGCTAGGTCTTTAAGTCTAAAATCCACCACGGATGTGGCTGTCCTTACAGTAGAGCAGTACTCCAACAGGGCAATCCTGCTTCCTCATTCCTGAAGCGCTACTCCATTGAGCATTAGCCTGGAAATGCTAATGATGAATTGTTAGTAAGCATTTTCATCTAGAAGCTTTAAAATGGAATAGAAGAATGTATAAATAAAATCGATTTAAGGCCATCATCTTTACCTCCTGGTTGCTTTAATACCTATTTGTGTGAATACATTTTCCAATTTTACATCCCAACTCCGTAGTCATTTCTCCAAATCTTAAATATAATACAAACTCACCATCAAATCTGCCTGGTCCCTTGTACTGAAGTTTCAGAACTCCTTTTCTAAATGTCAGCCCTTGATCTCATACTGACGTTTCCAATCATTCCAGAGTATCACTGTGCATATTTACCCAAACATAAGTTACCCATCATCACTGGAGTGTAGAATCAAAGTCATCCTGAGATTCTCTATGTTTTATTTGGAAACCCTCTGTCTTACTACCTTTAATGGGTCCAAGGCAGTTCGAAACATTTTGACTCTTATGTATGATTTTATTTGTGTCTGTACTTGAGTCAAAATTGACTGTAATTTATCAAAACTCTTGCTGAGTTTTTTCAACAGGAAGAGGGTTCCTGAAATTTTCCCATAACCTCTTTCCACATACATAGTGGAATTTAATTGTAGGCATTATTTAATTATGTTGTTATTGCAATTGTTTGTCTTTTTTTTTTTTGTCTTCTTTTCATTACTTTTAAAGTCATGTCATGCATTACCTTATTTGCTAGACACTTGACAATATAAGAAACTGTCTATTTTGTAAATATCAATTATATCCCTAAGTCCAAAGTGGAAAACAAGGTCCATATTTGGCCTATGCAAAATTATAATTCCTTTTCAGGACCCTCTGATCTCTGTTCTGTATTCTTCCTGGTTTTGGGGACCTATGAGACGCATAGGGTCTATGGGGACACAGTGGTTACAGCATTAGGCTACTAACAAAAAGTTGACAATTAGAACCTATAAGCCACTCCATAGGCGTATAATGAGACAATCTGCTTTCATAAAGATTTACAGCCTTATAAACTCTATATTGCAGTACTATGTCCTATAGGGAGCTCTGGTACCATAGTGCCTAAGGCACTTGACTGCTCACCAGAAGGCTGGTCGTTCAAACCCACCACCCACTTCTCAGAAGGAAGGTTGGACAATCTACTTCCGTACTGATACTGCCTTGGAAACCCAAGAAGGGATTGCTATGAGTCAGGTTTGACTTGACAGCACGTAACAACAACACATGTCTTATAGGGTTGCTTGCTATAAGTCAGAATGTACTCAATGGCAGTGGGTTTTTTTGGTTTCTGAGATGCATTTTGTAAACCAAAAACCCAGTGCCATTGAGTCACTCTCAATTATTAATGACCCTATTGGAGAGAGTAAAATTGCCACATGGTGTTTCCAATGTTCTAAATTTGTAAGCATCAGAGTGCCTGATCATTCTCCCATGCAGTGGTGGGTTGGTTGCAACCACTGACCTTTTGGATAGCAGGCCTTGATCACTGTGCCATCAGAGCTCCTTCAGATCCATATAGTAGGTATTATCAAATAAGCTCTATTAAAACTTTCAGAATTTTATATGAACAACCCATTTGATTTAGACATTTAGTTACCTTTACTTTTGCATAACGCCCCACTTTGTACACATGAATCAATTGAAGGAGGATGTGCACATCTTAACCTGCTTGAGAAAGTAAGATGTGTCATAAGAACTCTTCATTGATAGGCAAGTATTAAATTTCAAATATCTCATAATTTGTCTCTGCAAAGATGAATACTTGGGAAGAACAGGCACTGATTTCTTTCTTTCTTTTTTTTTTTTTTTTTTTTTTTTTTTTGCTTTAAATTGATAACTGCAGAGTAATTTCACTACATAAACATAATCAAGCAAAAATAGCAGTGAGTATGCACTGTTCACCCTTAGTGCTTCCAAAGCTCACCCACATTCCTCATAAAAACAATAAAAGAAGGCATCATAGATAAAACAAGGAACATAATGGCCCAGGACATTGATTATATTCTGCTTGTATGCCCACCACAGGAGGAAGGAAATAAATGGACCATCAAGTTTTCAGCAGCAAAATAGGCTGCACAAATTGCACATTTCTCATTAATTCATGTCTTCAGTAAAAAAGTCTTTTTTATGAAGTATTAACTAAAACTCATTTGCTTCATCTAATACAGCAAAAGATCTTGTCAGAAAATCTCCTGAGGCAAATCCTGACCATATGTGCTTAATTAGGTTTCCATTGGACCTTTCTGATAACAGATACTGCCGTAACAAAGAGACCCAGATCCAGACTTTTTTTTTTTTTTATTCACATTTCTCCTAAATATGTCTACAGTCACTGTTTTCCCTTTAAAGTGGTGTACATTACATTAATAGCAGGAGATTGGATTGGCAAAATGCATAAGTTTATAGCTTGGACAACTCCAGTTACATATTCTTCAAATAGGTTCTTGATTTCATTAAGGAATAATGTTTTATTTCATTCAATTCCCTGAAGCCCCTAAAACTCTATCAGCTTCATTCTTTTTATTTCCATAGTGTTTTGTCGTTACATTTTTGGTGATCATACAATAGATATATATATCTATTTGTTATTCAGAAATTTGGACATTCATCTGCTCTTCCATTGTTTATGTTTATGGGTAAATATATTTGTCTACCATAAAACAAAACCAAACTGTTGCTATCAAGTTGATACCAATTTGTAGCAACTCTGGAAGTTAGAGCAGATGTTTCCTGAAGGTTTCCAAGGCTGTAAACCTTTACACAAACAGATTTCACATCTTTCTCTGGTGAAGCATCTGGTGAGTTTGAACCAAAGACCTTTTAGATAACAGTTGAGCTTTTAACCACTGCAACACCAAGGCTCCTTTGTTTAGCATGCTATTGTTGATCTGAGATGCCACTAAGTCATTTCTGACTTACAGTAACCCTATTTGTGCCCATTCCAAAGAAAGGTGATCCCACAGAATGTAGAAATTATAGAACAATATCATTAATATCACATGCAAGTAAGATATTACCGAAGATAATTCAGAAACGTTTGCAGCAGTATATTGACAGAGTCCAGAAATGCAAGCTGGATTCAGAAAGGACGTGAAACAAGGGATATCATAGCTGTTGTCAGATGGATCTTGGCTCAAGGCAAAGAATACCAGAAAGAGGTTTACTTGTGTTTCATTGACTATGCAAAGGCATGTGATTGTGTGGATCATGACAAATTATGGATAACATTGAGAAGAATGGGAATCCCCAAGCACTTGATTGTACTCATGAGGAATCTGTACCTTGACCAGGAGGCTGTCGTTCGAACAGAACAAGGGGACACTACATGGTTTAAAATCAAGAAGGGAGTGTGTCAGGGTTGTATTCTTTCTCCACACTTATTCAATCTATATGCTGAGCAAATAATCCGAGAAGCTGGACTATATGAAGAAAAACGTGGTATCAGGATTGGAGGAAGAATCATTAACAACCTGAGATATGCAGATGATACAACTTTGCTTGCTGAAAGTGAGGATGACTTAAGGCACCTACTGATGAAGGTTGAAGAATACAGTCTGCAGTATGGATTACATCTCAACATAAAGAAAACAAAAATCCTCACAACTGGACCAATGAGCAGCATCACAATCAATGGAGAGAAGATTGAGGTTGTCAAGGAATTCACATTGCTTGGTTCTACAATCGATGCCAACGGAAGCAGCAGTCAGGACATTAGACGACGTGTAGCATTGGGGAAGTCAACTGCGAAGGAACTGTTTCAAGTGCTGAGGAGCAAAGATATCTCCTTGAGGACTAAGGTGCGCCTGACACAAGCCATGATATTTCCAATCACCTTGTATGCATGTGAGAGCTGGACAATGAATAAGGAAGACCGAAGAAGAGTTGATGCTTTTGAGTTGTGGTGCTGGCGAAGAATGCTGAAAGTACCATGGACTGCTAAAAGAACTAACAGATCTGTCCTGGAGGAAGTGCAGCCAGAATGCTCCTTGGAAGCAAGAATGGCCAGACTTCGTCTCACCTATTTTGGTCATGTTGTAAGAAGGGACCATTCCCTGGAGAAGGATGTCATGCTTGGTAGGGTGGAGGGTCGACGAAAGAGGGGGAGGCCTTCAACGAGATGGATTGATACAGTGGCTGCGATGATGGGCTTGAGTATAGCAGGGATTGTGGGGCTGGTGCGGGATCGGGCAGTGTTTCGTTCTGCTGTGCATGGGGTCGCTGAGTCGGAAACGACTCGACGGCACTTAACGACAACAACAACAATGTATAACACAAAAAAAACACTGCCCAGTCTTGCACCATCCTCACAATTTTTCTATGCTTGAGCTCACGGTTGCTGCCATTGTGTCAATCCATTACATTAGGGGTCTTCCTCATTTTCACTGACCCTCTACTTTACCAAGCACAATGTTTTTCTTTAAGGAATGATCTTTTTTATGTCCAAGGTAGGTGAGACACAGCCTCACCATCCGTACTTTCAATGAGCATTCTGGCTATACTTCCAAGATAGCTGTTTTTGTTCTTCTGAAATGTCATGCTATATTCAACATTCTTCACTAACTTCTTAATTCAAAAGCATGGATTCTTCTTTGGTCTTTCTTATTCACTGCGAAGCTTTCACATACGTATGAGGTGATTAAAAATACCATGGCTTGGGTCAAGCACACCTTAGTCCTCAAAATGACTTTATCCTTTTTAGCACTTAGAAGACATCTTTTGGAGCAGATTTGCCCAGTGCAAATACATCATTTGATTTCTTGGCTGCTTCTTCCATGATTGTTGATTATGGATCCATGTAAAATGAAATCTTTGACAGCTTTAATATCTTCTCAGTTCATCATGATGTTACTTATTGTCCAATTGTAAGGATTTTTGTTTTCTTTATGTTGAGATACATTCAAGATTGAAGATGATAGTCTCTGATGTTATCAGTAAATGCTTCAAGTCCTCTTCACTTTAAGCAAACTACTTTGTGTAATGACATATCACAGGTTGTTAATGAGTCTTCCTCAAATCCTAGCATTGTTCCCTAAAATCTTTACAGAAGTAGATTGCCCAATCTTCCTTCTGCAGAGTGGCTGGTGGGTTTGAACCACGAACCTTTTGGTTAGCAGCCAAAATGCCTTAGTCACTGCACCACCAGAGCTCCTTAAATATAGTATGCAGTTTACTTAAAGTAAGATATATTACTTCTTAGTTCTGGATCTTTCAAGAGTATGCATTCTTTAGAGATTCAAAGTAAACTCCAACTTTGAATTGGCTAATTTTATTGAGATTTTGGTTGTTCTATCCATTGTCTATTACTTTGTCTGTACTTATTGTTGCCTTCCCTGTTATGTGACTTGTGTCTTACTCTAGATACCTATCTCTCTAATTGCTCAAGTATGTTTCCTCAACTTCTTCATTTCTATCCACAGTAACAAAATAGACCAAAATAGATACAATACCCACAATACAGTAAAAATTTCACATCATTGTTCTAAGTATTAGTTCTAGTTACATGATAGGGATCTCCTTTACTTCATACATCTTTTTAAGTCAATAAAGTTCATCACATATCTGTGAGGAAAACTGTTTTCTGCTCCACACTACCCCAAGAGTCATACACATATTACCATAAGTTGGTAAAGTATGATCACATGGGTAGTGGATAGGAAACAAGTCTTACAACATTCCTGTTTAAGACCTGTTTTTGCTTACTTTGGATCTATCTACATGTATCAGATGCAAGGGAAAAACAACCTCTAATGGTTTAGAGATTAGGGTGAGGAGCACAACATAATGTATAAATACAATGAACCTACCAAAGACTTATTAAACTGTACACAGAAGCTATTCTGAAAGTGAAACTAACAAAATTTAAAAAAAAAAAAAAAATCTCAAGGTCAAAGACCTTATGCACGCTGACTTCACTAAAAATTTTTCCATGTGTTGTTTCCTGGCGTGTACTCCAGGAGTTGTGAGTTTAAAGAGCTTTTTAAAAGTTTGTTCTTCACTCTTTGGTTTCAAACCAATTGAGAAACAGCAGAGGCAGAAATGAAGCACATTTATCAGTAATAAAGCTACACTAGAGGACACCTTTTCTGTATGTACAACATGGACCTGCTACTTATAAAGTAAATCTTGTCTTTGGAATAAGACACCAGAGGGAAAATTAGAGATGCAGAGCAGAAAATACACTTACTTATTCAAGGACACAATAGCAGAATTTTACAAATTCAAGTCCTCTTCCAGTCTCTGCAAGCTTCTCATGTAGAATCTATACTCCGATTTACCCAATCATACCACTATCCTCTCATTGTTGAGAACACAGTACTCCTTCTCAATGTATTGGTAAGCAGGGAAGTAGAAACAAATTTCTTTTGAGTACATCTTTTGATATATTGTTGTTATTTTTGTTGTAATGTGCCACCAAGCTGATTTCAACTCATAATGGCCCTAAAGGACAGGGTAAAACTACCCCACAGAATTTTTGTTTTGGTTCTCTAGTGCTGCTCTAACAGAAATACCACAAATGGATGACTTTAACAAACATGGATTTATTCTCTTATCTGGAGGTTAGAAGTCTGAGTTCAAGTGCCAGCCCTAGGTACTGAGTGAAAACTCCTCAAGCTTGAGCTTCAGCTTTACCTCTTGCTCCCAGCCCACTGGAGCTGGAGGTTTCTTTTAACTCAGGCAGCTGCTAGCTGTGGGGCTGATATATCCAAGGCCAACAAGTACAATGGCATAGTTCCAAGATTACTAAGCCATTAGTTCAACTCCACAGACAGTCCCAATATCTTCAGGTAACATGGCAGACTGCTGAATGAAGACTTGGCTACATGTAGGTTCCAAGCATGCCAAAAAGCTTAAGCCCATCCTCAAAGTTTCTCTTTATATAGAGGAAGTGAACCACATTCCTAAGGCAGCTACTCAGCTGCTCACAGTAGATTCCACCATGGGTTGATTACCAGTCTCATCATGGGGAATAACTATAGCTAGGTGCCCAAGAACTCAAAACCAAGCTCAGCTAAGTTGACACACAGCCTTAACTACCACAATTTCCTAAACTGTAAATCTTCATGTGAGCAGATCACCAGCTCTATTAGGGTGGGTTCCAACCACTGACATTTTGGTTAGCAGCAGATTGCTTGAATATTTTGCAACTAGAGCTCCTTTTCATAGATTAACCCCAATCAGCTGGGTGCTATCCCAATTAGGGTATGCACTACACTTTTCTGAGAAAAGGGACAAGGAAGCAAAATAGGCAAAGAGGGTTTAGGAGAAATACATCCATATGGAAACTGTTCCTCATTGTCTGTGGAATCAATCATCAGATTCTCTATTATGAGAGAAGGAGAACTGTGTTCTCAACAATGAGGAGACAGTGGTATGATTGGGTAAATGGGAATATATATTCTACATGAGAGGCTTGCAGAGACTGGAAGAGGATTGGATAGACTTGAGTTTGAAAAATTCTGCTAGTGTGGCCTTGAATAAGTAATAGCTTCTTTTCCATTACTGTTTTATATCTTTTAGCACTCTGTCCTTTGACAGGTTTACTATAGCATTGTCTTTGAAAGATGTGTGATTAATGAAGAAAAATATGTTATGCATGTATCATCTAGAGATGTAGTCCAAGTACCATTTTTGACACATTTGCTATTACTTGAAATAACCAAGCTTCAGCTTTCTAATTTCTAAAATGGCAAAATATTACCTGCCATAAATTATAGTGTAATGAAAAGATCATAGCAGATATTTTATTTGAAAAAAGTTTGTACAGTAAACAGTAAACTTCATTAAGCAGGATGTTTGCATATCTATTTTTGAACAAGAAAACCTGGTGATGTAGTGGTGGAAGTTCTCAACTGCTAACCAATAAATTGTCAGTTCTCACTAACCATCCACTTTGTGGGAGAAAGAAGTGTCAGTATGCTTTCATTAAGATTACAACCTTGGAAACTCTATGGGGTAGTTCTATTGTTGGCGAAGAATATCGAATGTGCCATGGCCTGCCAGAAGAACAAACAAATGAAAGCACAGCCAGAATGCTTCTTAGAAGCAAGGATGGTGAGACTTAGTCACATGTACTTTATATATGTTGTCAGGAGGGACCAGTCCCTGGACAAGGACATCATGCTTGGTAAAACGGAAGGTCAGTGACAAAGAGAAAAACCCATGTTTTGATTCTCTAGTGCAGATCTAACAGAAATACCACAAGTGGATGACTTTAATAAACAGGAATTTATTCCCTTACAGCTTAGCAGGCTAGAAGTCTGAGTTCAAAGCACCAGTAAAAGGGGCTGGGTGAAAGTCCCTTGACCTTGGGCGTTAGTTCTGCCTCTTGTTCCCCACTCACTGAAACTGGAGGCTTCTCTTACCTCAGGCAGTTTCTGACTGCTGAGGTTGACAAAGCCAAGGTCAACAAGTAAAATGGAACAGTCCCAAAATTTTCAAGAAACACATCAGGCCACTGGTTCTAGTCCAGAAATGGTCTCAAGATCAGCAGACAACATTTCAGGCCACTGAGATGAAGACTCAATCAGATGCAGGATCCAGATGTGCCAAAATCTCAAGACCTTTCTCAAAGTGACTTCTTATACACTGGAAGGCAGGCTACATCCCAAGACAGCTACTCAGCTACTCATAGCAGATTTCACCATGGAATTGATTACCAGTTTCATCAGGGGAATAACTACATCCAGCTGCCTAGCTGCTCAAAACCAGGCCCATCCAAGTTGAAACATAACCTTAACTACAATACTCTATGAGATGTTTTGAGAGAGTGGCTATGAAAATGGGCTCAAATATAGAAACAACCGTGAAGATGGTGCAGGACCCAGCAGAGTTTCTTACTGTTGTACATAAGATCAGTATGAAACAGAACTTCTAACAACACCTAACAACAAATTTTGAAATGTAATTTGGTATCTATAATAGTTCCTGACTCATAATAGGTACTCAGGAGATATTTGATGTGGGGGAAAAGAAACAACTTGGAAATACACATTAATTTGACATTATGATCTTCAAGAGTGTCATTGGTCTAATACCAAACTTCTTAAAAATTTTTCCAATATTCACTGTAAGAAATTTAAAATGTGATACTGGAAAATTGGATACTTTAGGAAGTGTTTATGTATGTTCACCTATTCACATCTGACACTACTTTCTGTAAATAAAAGAGAAAGCAATAAAATGTCAGTTTTGTTTTCTTTTGTGTGTGTGTGTGTGTGTGTGTATGTATGCTTGTTTTTTTGATGTTGTCCTTATTACCATTTTTCCAAGTGAATGTTGCAGTCAAGAAAAACATTAGAAGAGCAAATACAGAGGAAGTTTCTTAGATTTTTATATGCAGATTACACTATAAAAAATGAAACCATTCACCAATTTCTTGAGTTCCTTGGTTAGTGTTTCTCTTTTCCTCTAAAATTGTAATCTTTATGTGAAGAATCATGTTCATATTTGTAAAACGTTGCAAATGATTATTCATACAAGTGTCAGTAGTAATTATCCAATAATTATAAAATTACTCATATCATTTATTAATAGTTTTGATCTCAAAATACTATTATTATGTATTTTTTTGATCTGAATATTTTTCAACTACTAAGAATGCTATATTCTCCATTTATATACTAACTATATTTAAGGACCAAAGGTGCATAATGTAGATTAATAATTATGAACTATCTTTGACATTTACTACAACTAAATACTTATATTTTTAATATCTGGGATAATTTGTATACAAACTGTCTTCATTCTATTTTTCTCTTGATTGAAAATATTGAGTTAGCTTAGGTATATCCAACATAAATTTGGAATAATACAAATATTCCAAAAGTTTTTGATCATTATTCTACTGCAAGTGGGAAAATAAAATTTTCAAGCAAAAAAAAAAAAAAAATTGCTACTTCATTTTGCCTTAAATGGTTAAAATAGTACAAGTGGAAATTGTGGTACAAAATGTTTGAATACTTGAAGCCTAAATATACACTTCACTTTCATATTAGTAATGTCTCTCTAGTTATCCATCAGATATATGTGAATAATGTCAAAGTGAAATATATGATGAGTTGTAAATATAGGGCTGGTATGTGCAATGGAGTCTGTTTCTGCTCATAGTGACCCACTACAAAACAGAAGGAACCACTGTCCAGTGCCATCCTCACAATCGTTGCTATGTTTTAGCCCATTTTTGCAACCACTGTGTCAATCCATCTTGTTAAAGGTCTTTCTTTTTGAGCTGACATTCTATCAGGCATGGTGTCTTTCTTGAAGGTTAGTCCCTCCTGATAACCTGCCCAAACTACAGGAATTGTAGTTTCATCATCCTTCCTTCTAAAGAACATTTTAACAGTACTTCTTCCAATACAGATTTCTTAATTCTTCTGGCAGTCCCTGGTATGTTCAAAATTCTTTATTACCACCATAATTTAAATGCATCAACTCTTGTTTAGTCTTCTTTATTAATTACCCAGTTTTTGCTGCATCTGAGTCAATTGAAAACACCATGGCTTGGGTCAGGCACATCTTACAACTCAAAGTGAAAACTTCAACACTTTAAAGAGGTTTTTTTTGCAGCAGATTTGGGCAATGCAATATGCCATTTGATTTCTTGACTACTGTTTCTCTGAGTGTTGATTATGGATCTAGGTGAAATGAAATCCTGGAAAACTTCAATCTTTTCTCAGTTTATTACGATGTTGCTTATTGGTCCAGTTCTTAGAATTTTTGTTTTCTTTATGTTGCAGTGTAGTACATACTGAAGGCTATATATAGTCTTTGACCTTCAACAGAAAGTGTTTCAAGTTGTCTTTACTTTCAGCAGGCAAGGTTGTATTATCTACATATCAGAAGTGGTTAATGAGCCTTCCTAAAATCTCGATGCAACATTCATGTAGTCCTTCTTCTTAGATTATTTGCTCAGCATACAGATTGAATTATTATGGTGGATAGATATAACCCGGATACACACTTATTCTAATTTTAAACTATTTAGGATCCTCCTGTTCTGTTTGAAAGACTGCCTCTTTGTTTATGTACAGATTTCATATGAACACAATTAAGTGTTCTGGAATTCCCATTCTTGTAATGTCATCCATAATTTGTTATGATTCACACAGTTGAATGCCTTTGCATAGTCAATAAAACATAGGTAAACTTCTTTCTGCTATTCCCTGCTTTCTAGTGTTGTTTGTTGTTGTTAGGTGCCATCCAGTCATCTCCAACTCATAGTGACCCTATGCACAACAGAAAGAAATATCACTCAGTCCTGAGCCAGCTCCATGGTTCTTACTATACTTGAGTGAATCACTTCCACCACCATGTCAATCCATCTTGTTGAGGGCCTTTCCCTCTTTCATCAGTCTTCCACCCTACCAAGCATGACATCACTCTCCAGGGAATGGTCTCTTCTGACAACATGACCAAAGTATGTGAGACGAAGTCTGGCCTTTCTCACCTCCAAGGAGCATTCGGGCTGCATTCCTCCAGGACAGATCTGTTAGTTCTTTTAGTAGTCCATGGTACTTCCAGCATTCTTTGCCAACACCAGAGCTCAAA
Source organism: Orycteropus afer afer (assembly GCF_000298275.1). NCBI lineage: Eukaryota > Metazoa > Chordata > Mammalia > Tubulidentata > Orycteropodidae > Orycteropus > Orycteropus afer. The sequence goes on along the minus strand of NW_006922375.1, from coordinate 702,599 downwards.
TGTATCAATTATTCTTTGGTCTTCCTTAGTCATTGTCCAGCTCTCACATGCATATGAGGCAATTGAAAATATCATGACTGTGTCAGGCGCACCTTAGTCATCAAGGAGACATCTTTGGTCTTCAGCACTTGAAAGAGGTCCTTTGCCACCAATTTATCCTGTGCTATAGGTCATCTTATGTCCTGATTGCTGCTTCCATTGGAGTCAATAGTAGAACCAAGCAATGTTAAGTCTGACAATTTCAATCTTTTCCCCTTTTACCATAATAGGACCAGTTGTGAGGATTTTTATTTTCTTTATTTTGAGATGTAATCCATACTGCAGATTGTATTCTTCAGTCTTCATCAGTAAGTAGTTCAAGTAATTCTCACTTTCAGCAAACAAGGTTGTGTTCTCAGTGCATTGCAGGTTGTTAATGATCCTTCCTCCAATCCTGATTCCACATTCTTCTTCATATAGTCCAGCTTTTCAGATTATTTGCTCAGCATACAGATTGAATAAAGATGATGAAAGATACAACCCTGGAACACTCCCTTATTGATTTTAAACCATGCAGTGTTCCCTTTTTCTGTTCGAATGGCAGCCTCTTGGTCTATGTATAGGTTCCTCATGAGTACAATTAAGTATTTTGGAATTCCCATTCTTCTCAATGTTATTCACAATTTGTTATGATCCACACAATCAAATGTTTTTGCATAGCACAAGTAAACATCTTTCTGTTGTTCTTTGCTTTGAGCCAAGATCCATTTGACATCAGCAGTGATATCCCTTGTTCCACATCCTCTTCTGAATCCAGCTTACATTTCTGGAAGTTCTCTGTCAATGTACTGCCACAACCATTTTTGAATTATCTTCAGTAACATTTCACTTGAGTGTGATATTAATGATACTGTTCAATAATTTCCACATTCTGTGGGATCACGTTTCTTTGGAATGGGTACAAATATGGATCTCTTTCAGTCAGTTGGCCAGGTAGCTGTCTTCCAAATCTCTTGGCATAACTGAGTGAGTGCCTCTGGCAGGGCATCCTTTTGTTCAAACATCTAAATGGGTATTCCATTAATTCCTGGAGCCTTGTTCTTTGCCAATTCTTTCAGTGCAGCTTTGACTTCTTCCCTCAATACCATTGGTTCTTGAATATATGCCACCTCCTGAAATGGATGAATATTGACCAGGTTTTTTTTTGACTCTGTGTATTCTTTCCATCTTCCTTTGATGTTTCCTGCATCATTCAATATTTTGCCCATAGAATCTTTCAATATTGCAACTTGAGGCTTAAATTTTTTCCTCAGTTCTTTCAGCTTGAGAAATGCTGAGCGTGTTCTTCCCTTTTGGTTTTCTAACTCCAGGTCTTTGCACATTTCATTATAGTAATTGGCTTTGTCTTCTTGAGCTGCTCTTTGAAATCTTCTGTGCAGCTCTTTTATCTTGTCATTTCTTCCATTTGCTTTAGCTACTCTCCACTCAAGGGCAAATTTCAGATTCTCTTCTGACATCCATTTTGTTCTTTCCTTTCTTTCTTGTATTTTTAATGACCTCTTGCTTTCTCATGGATGATAGTCTTGATGTCATCCCACAATTCTTCTGTTTTTTGGTCACTGGTGTTCAATGCACCAAATCTATTCTTCAAACGGTCTCTAAATTCAGGAGGGATATGTTCAAGATCATATTTTGACTCTCATGGACTTGTTTTAATTATCTTCAACTTCCAGTTGAACTTGCATGTGAGCAGTTGATGGTCTGTTCCACAATCAGCTCCTGGACTGGTTTTGGCTGAAGATATTGAGCTTTTCCATTTCCTCTTGCCCCAGATGTAGTCGGTCTGATTCCTGTGTTCTTCACATGGCAAAGTCCACATGCATAGCCGCTATTTATGTTGTTGAAAAAATGTATTTGCAATGAATAAGTCATTTGTTAGTCTTGCAGAATTTTATCATGCAATCTCCAGCATTATTTCTGTCACCAAGGCCAAATTTTCCAACTACCAGTGATTCTTCTTTGTTTCCAACTTTTGCATTCCAATTACCAGTAATAAGCAACACATCTTGATTGCATGTTTGATCAATTTCAGACTAAAGAAGTTGGCAAAAATCTTCATTTTCCTCATCTTTGGCTTTGGTGGTTGGTGCATAAATTTGAATAATAGTCATATTAATGGGTTTTCCTTGTAGGTGTATGGATATTATTGTCTCACTGGCATCATTTTACTTCAGGACATATCTTGAAACATCTTTTGTGATGATGAATGCTACACAATTCCTCTTCAATTTGTCATTCCTGGCATAGTAATTCACATTGTTGTCTGATTCAAAATGGCCAAAACCCATCCATTTCAGCTGACTAATGACTAGGATATCAATCTTTATGGATTCCATTTCATTTTTGACAACTTGCAATTTTCCTAAATTCATACTTCGTACTTTCCACATTCTGATTATTAATGGATGTTTGCAGCTGTTTCTCCTCAATTTGAGTTGTGCCATGTCAGCACATGGAGGTCCCAAAAGACTTACTTTATCCATATCATTAAGGTTGGTTCTACTCTGATGAGGCAGCTCTTTCTTAGTCCTATTTTGAGTGCCTTCTGACCCAAGGGGCTCCTCTTCCTGCACTGTGTCAGAAAATGTTTCCAAGCTATTCATAAAGTTGCCCAGTAGCGTATCAGACTGTGTGTGGTGGTTATGTTTGTGTGTCAACTTGACTGGGCCTTGTTGAGTGGCTGGGGGACTGGGTGTAGTATTCTCTATGATGTGACTGGTAGTCCACTCCATGGTGGAATCTACTGTGAGCAGCTGAATAGCTCCCTTAGGGAATGTGGTCTGCTTCCTGTATACAAGCAGAAGCCTTGGGGAATGGTCTCTAGCTTATGGAACACTTGGACCCTGCATATAGCCATGTCATTGTTCTGCAGTCTGCCATGCTCTGCCAACCTTGGGATTTACAATGGACTTAAATTAATGGCCTGCCATGTACTTTGGTAACATTGAAACTGTGCCCTTTTACTTGTCAACCTTGGATTTGCCATCCTCAGCAGCCAGTGTCTGAGTGAAGAAACTCCTCTAGCTCCAGTGGACAGGGAGCAGGAGGCAAATTTGGACCCCAAGGTTGAGGGGTTTTCTCCTATCCCCTGGTGCCTGGCACTTTGAACTTGGACTTAAAGCCTCCAAACTGTAAGAGAATAAACTCCTGTTTGTTAAGGCCATCCCATTTGGGGTATATTCTCATCAGAGAGGCATTAGGTAACCAGAACACAGTGTTTCTCTACTACTCATAAGGTTTTCCCTGGCCAATTATTGAGAAGTGGATGACCTCCTCCTTCTTCCTAATTTGTCTTAGTCTGTAAGCTGTTTTGAAACCTGTGCACCATGTGCAACTCTGCTGGTGTCTAAAACACCAGTGGCAGAACTTCAAGCCTCACAGCAATGTACAAACCCCACAGGATGACACTCTGACAGACAATTTTGTCTCCCTTAGCTATTGGAAAATTCTGCACCCTCCCCTTACCTAATTCCTACCTGGAACCTGCCACTTTGTGTTCCCTGGCCACTCCCTCCCTTTCCTGGCTTTAGGGAGCTTGGGGACTAGTCTTGCCTACTTCCCCTTTGCCTGGATATCTTGCCACTCTGGAGGTCCCCGGCCTCTCTTGTTCCCTCCCTTTCCTGACTCTAGGGGGCTTGTGGCCTAGCCTTGCCTCCCGCCCCTTTTAACCTGGATATCCTGCTGTTTTGGATATCCTGATTTCTAGTAAGATGTCTATAATGAAAATTTACTGTTTTTAAACATTGGTTTCTCATGCATTTTATATTATAAAAGCACAAAGGTGTTATTTCACATTTTTCCTGTACTGTTATTAAATACTTTAAGTACACACACAACCTTTAGTTCTCCTAGGATACATATAACATCCTTGAAGACTCTTTCTTGGGATTCCCCCAAGCTAAATTCACCAATAAATCTTTTTAACCTGTTTTTGCTATTTCTTCATGATTATCAAAACATCTATAATACTTTCTTAGAATCATTGATTTCCCATATTGACTTTTTTTTGTCCCTAAGTCTCTTGAAGACAGGGAGAATGCTTGATTCACATATATTTCTTAATCGTCTAGTATGGTAGGCATTCAATTATTTGAACAAATTAACAAATGGATATGTTTAAACAAAAGTAACATTTTTTCTTTTTGACCAATTTCAAGATAACAATACCAGCAATAACAAATACATTATTATATAAAATACATGTTTACATATAAAAACCAAACCAAACTCACTACCATTGAGTCAATTTGACTCATAGCAACCACTCCTTGGGTTTCTGAGGTGGCATCTATACAGCAGTACATTGTCCTATCTTTTTTCTGAGGAGTGGCTGGTGGGTTTGAACTGCTAACCTTATGGTTAGTGGTCAAAAGCCTTAGGCATTATGCTGCCAGAGCTCCCATGATTACATATGGCAGTTAATTATTTTATATATGTAGCTAAAGGTACATGATACAGTATAAATTAGTATGATATTGTTGTGTGGTTTACAAGGAAGAGAGAGTATTTTTAAAACAACGTGTAATTTTTCAGATTTGGTTATTTGCTGGGTGGTCAGAAAAGTATATATTGGCAAATCTCTCCTGGACAAATTAAGAATTTTAGAATAAAGATTTAATGTGCTTTCTTGAAAATGCTATTTTTATAATGTAAAGAATGCTATAGTTGGACTATACTTTGGAATACTTACTGTCTTATTCATATAGTATTTTCATTTGCATGTATAGTATTGATCTACAAGTCTACATAAAAAGTCCTGTGAATATTAACTTTAAGTAATATTAAAATATTGGTATGAATACTTTGCAACTGTCTTAATTAATTAGAGCTTGCTTGTGATTACTTTCCTAATATTTTAAAATCTTTTTGATGTGGCAAAAATAAACATTTGTTGAATATTGGATAACAAATTGATATAATTCTGTCATTCCTCTCAAGAAAATTGTGAAGTTATGTTTGATTTGGCAACATGTGTTGTACATGTTTTACATGACAAACCAAACTGCTATCCAGTCAATACCGACTCATAGTGACCCCATCCGGGTTTCCAAGGTGTGGTAAATCTTTACGGAAGTACATTGCCCAGTCTTCCTACCATGTAGTGGCTGGTGGGTTTGAGCCTCCAGCCTTCTGGTTAGAAGTCAAATGCCTTAGGTACTATGCCACCAGAAATCTTTTGTTTTAAATGCATATACATTAATATATTGAATATTACTGTTTTCTGATTTTTCATATTCAAAACATTTGCAATTGCTTTCTTTCACTTGACATTATTATTTATTGATTATTATTTTTTAGTTTCATCAAAGATCAAATATTCTTCTTTCAAAATGCCATGGAATGATTTTTTTCTTTATTCTTAGATGTGAATTTTAAGAACAGATTATAAATTCTATAAAAATCATGTTTGGAATGTAATTAATGCAATTTTGCTATTTATGAGAAGGTAGATTGACCATATTAAGTCTTTTTCTTCTACTATTTTCTTGGATCTTTTATTATTATTGAGAAAATGGTTGTTGTCTGTCAAATATTGATCCTTCTAGATAATATATCTTTCATTCTCTTCCTTATTACTTTCCTTTTGTTCCTGTTATTTTCAAAGTTTGTTATGAGTTGTCCACATATATATTTTATTTTGATCCCTACTATTCTGTAGGACAGAATAGTAGGACTTATAAGAATAACATTTTTGTTTTTAATCAATTTTGAAAGCTTACAAATATTAGCTCTTCAAGTATTACATTGTCTCAAGTCTCTTCTATTCCTTTTCTTTTGGACCCTCCTGTTTTATATAAACTGAGGCTTTTCATCTTATGTTTTAATATTTCTTAAGAATTTTGAATTTTTTAAAGCATCCATCTTTTAATCACTCTATGATGCATCTATGTAATTACTTTAAATTTGTGTTTTAGTTTACCAATTCTAAATTCAGATATGGCTAATCTTATGCCTGTTGATATATATACATATATGTTTGTGTGTGTGTGTGTGTGTGTGTGTGTGTATATATATATATATATATATATATATATAT
>NW_006922375.1:693444-696325 GCF_000298275.1 Orycteropus afer afer | reverse complement strand
ATATACATTATACTGTTTGACATTTGTTAATTTAATATACATAGAAATCTGTGCATGATAAAATTAAAAAAAATGCATATTTCATTATACTAATTCTTTAGCTTTCACTCTTTCACTCATTATGAAAGCATTTAGAAGTTGTATAATGTCATGTAGCTACCATTACAGTATCATACAGTATAATTTCTCTGCCCTTAAAATAGCCTTTGCCACTTCTATTCATTCATGGAATTCCCACTCATTAAATTCCTAGCAATTCCTGATATTTTTATTGTCTGTATAGTTTTGTCTTTGCCAGAATGTTCTATAGTGGGGAATATACAGTGTGTGTTTTACTAAGAAGAATTTTTGATGGAAGTGAAGTTAAGAGTTCAGTCGCTAACCAATAAGTGTGTGGTCTAAAACCATTCTGTGAGAGAAGGATAAAGCACTCTGTTTCCATAAAGATTACATCCTAGAAACTCTATACAACGAAAAAAAAATGAAATTCACTGCCATTGTGTGAATTCCAACTCATAGCAACCCCCACTGGGCTACCAAAAGCAGTAAATCTTTATGGAAATAGTTTGCCCCATCTTCCTTCCACTGAGTGGCTGGTAGGTTTGAACAATCAACCACTTGGTTAGCAGTCAAATGCTTTGTCCACTGCACCACATGAGCTCCTTAGAAACACAATAGGGTAGTTCTATTCTGTCTTATAGGATCATTTGGAGTTAGACTTGACTGAAAGTAGATGATATATTTCTAAGATTACCTTTTTTCACTTAGCAATATGCATTTCAGTTTTGTTCAGATTCCTTCATGTCTTCCGTATTTGATATCTCACTGTGTGACCCATTTCTTTGAGCTCATTTCATTTTATCTGAATAGGATTCCATCTATAGATGTACCACACAGTTTTTTATCCATGTAACCATTTTGGTTGCTTCCTGTTTTAGGCAATTATTCAGGATTTTTAACATATGTTTTCAACTCATTTGGCCAAATCATCGTAGTGCATTTTCTGTATGATATGATAAAACTAAACTTAGTTTTTTAAAACTACCAGATGTTCTTCCAAAATAGCTGTAACATTTTGTGTTCCCACCATCAATGAATGAGAATTTGAGTTTCTCCAAATTCTCAACAGTATTTAGTTTCCTTAGTGTTTTGGTTTGTACCCATTCTAATAGATGTATATTGGCATCTCATTTTTGCTTTAATTTGCAACTGCTCAGGGAGCTCTGGGAGCGTAGTGCCTAAGGCATTTGACTCCTCACCAGAAGGCTGGTGGCTCAAACCCACCAACCACTCCTCAGAAGGAAGGTTGGACAATCTACTTCTGTAGAGATACCACCTCGGAAACCAAAAGAGGGGTTGCTATGAGTAGGTTTTTTTGTTTGTTTGTTTAGGGTTACATGAGTTTGAGTATATTTTAATATGCTCATGTGCCAATAACTAATCTTATTTGATAAAGTAACTTTTCAGCTCTTTTACTCATTTTCTAATTGGATTGTTTGTTTTTTACTGTTGAGTCATAAGGCTTTATTGTATGTCTTGATATGCATTTCCTTTCAGTTATGTATTTTATTATTGTACTCAATATATTGCTTGTCTTTTTTGTCTTAACAGTGTCATTTGCAAAGCTAAGGTTTTAAATTTAATGAAGTCTAATGAAACTTTATTTCTTTCTTTTAATTTTGTGATAGTTAAAGCTGTGTGTCAACTTGGCTGGGCCTTGATTCTCAGTGATTCAGCTATTAAGATGTAGTCACCTCACATAATGAGATCTGAAGTAATGCAATTACCTTCATGATTTGATCTGCTATGACCAGCCAATCAGTTGAAAGAGACTTTTTTCAGGGATATACCTTACTTCTAATGTGCATGGATGTCTTAGCAAAACTTGCTAGCTTTTTACTCAGTTGGGATCCTGTATATGGCTCATCATCATCAGACCTTCAGCTCTTGGACTTGAGCCAATGGCATGCCAATCTTGGGATTGTTGTCTTCATGGCCTGTGAGCCAATAAAGTTCTATATTACCTGCCAATCTCAGACTCATCAATCTCTGCATCCAGCAGCCTGTTGTATTGCCTGCCAACATTGGGTTCTTCAGTGCCTGCAGCTACATAAGCCAGGAGAAGTCACCAGCCTGATTTCTGACCCATGGACTTGGGATTTGCTAACTTAAGGTTGGGCAATCCTACTTCCATAATGATACTGCCTCGGAAACCCAAGGAGGGGTTGCTATGAGTCGGGGCCGACTCGATGGCAAATAACAACAACAACAACAAAACTGTGTGAGCCATTTCTTTCAGATAAATATCTAGATAGATAGATATGATAGAGATAGAGATATAAAATTCAATGGTTTGTCTTCTCCAAAGAAAACAGTCTAAGAGGATTTAGAGCATAATTCTGATACTGTATCAAAAAAGTCATCAAAACACAAAATCACCTACATTTCCTTCCATGTTATTATCAAGAAGTTTTATAATTTTGTATTTTCCTTTGAGGATTGGGACAAATTAAGTTAATTTGTGTGAAGGTACTAAGTCTGTGTGTCTAGATTTTTTTTTTTTTTTAATGTGCATGTTTATTTCCCCATCGTCATTAGTGAAATGGTTATCCCTTTAACATTAAATTATCTTTACTACCTTAGCAAAGACCACTTGATGGTATTTGTGTGGGTCTATTTCAGAATTCCCTATTCGGTTTCATTTATATATTTACTTAGTTTCATTTGCCAATATCAAATGTTTTTGGTCACTGTATTTTAATAATAAGTCTTGATTTGGGGTAGTTTTGGTCCTCAAATATTGCATATCATGAATTAACATTAGAATTTTTTTTTTTTTTTTTTTTCATAATAAGTCTTGATTTGGGGTAGTTTTGGTCCT
>NW_006922375.1:691036-692473 GCF_000298275.1 Orycteropus afer afer | reverse complement strand
GTTAAGTTTTATATGCTCAATTAAATCAAGCATGTAAATTATTCACATCTATTGCCTTTTTCTCAATTTTGAATTATTCATTGCTGGCATACAGGAAAGCAAATAACTTTTGCATAATAACCTTGTATGCTACAATGTTGCCATATGAACATATTTGTTTCAGAAGTTTTTTTTCATTGATTATTTGGCATTTTCTGCATACACAATAATATCAACTATAACAAAAAACTAGGAGCCCTGGTGGTGCAACAGTAAAACACTTGTTTGGTAACTGAGAGGATGGTGGTTCAAACTTACCAGGTGATGCATGAGAGAAAAGGCCTGGCAACCTGCTGGCAACATAGGAAACTGTATAGGGTTGCTTTGAGTCAGAATTGACTTGATGTTAATAAGAAAAAACAGCATGGATAAGTGTTTTCTTCCTTTCTTTCCAAGATGTATGCTTTTTATTTCCTTTTTGTATTTTTTTTCATTAACTAAAACTTTCAGTGCAACATTGAATGAGACTAGTAAAATGAGATATTCTTGCCTTGTTTATGTGATTATAGGGATGACTATTGAATTCAAATTTAATTAACATTCATAAAAAGTGCTTTTTCAATTTTTTTTCCCATCTGCCAGAGTGTTTAATTAGATCTTATATTTATTCTCTAGTCTAAAAGAAATAATATGGGATTAGTTAAAAGTTTAATAGTATCAAACAAGAGAATCATTCTAAAACTTCCATCTATTGAATTTCTGCTATATACAAGGGAATCTGCTTTTTGAAATGCTACAAATGAGCTCTGTGAGGAAGGCTATCATTATCCTATAATTACAAATGAAGAAACTTATGCTTAAATAATCTCAGTTAGCAATCGGCATATTGGGTTGTTCAGACCTCTGGAATTACCCTCAAATTATTTCAAAACATTGTGGTCACAAACAACTTGAAGAGACTCAATTTCCTAATATCAATCTTACATATATTTTATTTCTTAAACTTGATCTCTACAAAACGTTTAATATATTATTTGAGGATTTGTTTTAGTCTTTTATATAATACATGTCTCCTTTTAAATAGCTATTCTAATGTCCAAATTCCAAATGTCTCTAATACTTCTACTTATAATATTTTCTGAACAAATTTGGTAGAGAGTCTGCATACTGAAATTTCTTATTGTAAATTCACTTATTTTTTTAATTTTCAAAATTTTTATAGTGTAGGTTGGTGGAAATATGCTTTTAAGCATAATATTTTTTACTGGTATCTGACATTGACTATGGTATTACCAGACAATTGTTTTTATATAAATTTTTGGCTTAATTTTTTTTTAAATTAACATGGATATCATACACAAGGGCCCCCAAGTAATAAAAATTACGGGTGTGGGGTGGCAAAATGGATTTCCCATACCCTGTACAAGCTCTGATGCCATCATAATGTCTAAGATATTT
>NW_006922375.1:675354-677106 GCF_000298275.1 Orycteropus afer afer | reverse complement strand
ATTTGGCAAGACTGTGGTAACTGGTAAACTTGAGAAGTTAATTCTAGTTCAGTGGTATAGGATATTATAGTATATTCATTGTAAGGAAAGTAGAATATGTGGGCATAAATGTAGATATAAATTGTATGAGATTTGACAGTGGGGAGCTCAGGTATCTTTTTTTGTTCTTTGTCTTTTCTTTTTCAGTAAAATAAGAATTGGGTGATCAGAGAGTGGGAGATGGAATTGCCAGAGAAAGGAAACACAATTTCAAATGTGGCTGAAGGCCCTATTTGAGATTTGTGCTTGCAAATTTCAATTGAGTCCTTCAACACATCTTTAATAATTTTTACTCCAGCTATCTCTGTACTTAAGTGCATGTGCTGAGGAAATGAGAAACTATGTTTAAACACATTCAAGGTTTGTGTGCCAATACGTAAGATATAAAGAAAGATGAAACTGTTGAATGTATATTTAAAGGAATACTTTCACTCCTTGAACATGAAGTTTAAGTTGAATAATAAAGTTAATATGAATATAAGGAGCCCAATAAAAAGGAATATAATAAAACTCATATCTTGGAGTATCTTTAAAGCTTGACTTTTTGATCTGCAGTGACATATTAAAGAAAAAGAATTTGAAAATATCTGAAGATGCAATTAAATACCAAGAAGTTTGAATGTATTTTCTATATGACACTTTTTTTTAATTCTGAGAAGAACTCTAGTCTAACCCTAGAAAGAGGTAGCTGAAGTAGGTGAAGAAAAAAATAAGCATATATTTATATAGGATGCTCTTGTGGTGTAGTGCCTAAGGCATTTGACTGCTAACCAGAGGCTGGAGGTTCAAACCCACCAAACACTCCTTGGAAGGAAGACTGAGCACCTAATTCCGGAGAGATACTGCCTCGAAAACCCAAGGAGGATTTGGTGTGAGTTGGAATAGACTCGATGCCAATGAGTTTTTCTTTCTTTCTCTTTTTATATTTATACATATGTGTGTATATATACGTACACACCTATATATACATATATGTGTGTGCATATGTGTGTGTGTGTGTGTGTGTGTGTGTATATGAGTTCTGGTGGTGTAGTGCCTAAGGTATTTGACTGCTAACCAGGAGGTTGGTGGTTCAAACCCACGAGCCGCTCTTCAGAAGGAAGATTTGGGAATATCCCTCCATAGAGATACAGCCTCAGAAACCCAAGGTGGGGTCACTATGAGTCGGAATCAACTTGGTGGCAGTGAGTTTTGTTTTGTTTGTTTATATGTGTGTGTGTGTGTGTGTGGGTGTGTGTATACACACACAACAAAAAACAAACTCACTGCCATCATGTGGATTCTGACTTGTAGAGATCCCCTTTGGGTTTCTGAAGTGGTAAATCTTTAGGAAGCAGATTGCTCAGTCTTCCTTCCATGGAGTGCCTGGTGGGTTTGAATCACCAGCCTTCAGGTTAGCAGTCAAGTGCCTAAGGCACTATGCCACTAGAGTTCCTTTGTGTGTGTATGTGTATATATATATATAGAGAGAGAGAGAGAGAGAGAGAGATCTATGTGGATCAGAGACAGAAACAGAGAGAGAGAGAAAGAGAGAGAGAGAGAGACTCTTTAAATTATCTTGTGGGAAGTGCCTCATGAGGGATAGTGACCTATGAGGTGATATTAGTTATAGTAGACAAACACATAGTTCTTCAAGATCTTGAATCTGTATCTTGATCACTATAATTTATTTTTATATATGAAACTACAAACTGCTTGCAGAATGGTTTCTTT
>NW_006922375.1:670067-674504 GCF_000298275.1 Orycteropus afer afer | reverse complement strand
AAGCACAATTTCAAGTTGAAAATATCCCACAAAAAAACTGCAGTGTGTTACATTTTGTGTCTCCAGAACTTGGTCAAAAACTAATCATCACAATTTGGGTCAGAACAAAACCTCCTGATTCTGGAAAAACAACATTAAAATAAAATCATTTCTCATGGACAGAAATATATGATGCAAGAAATTGTTAGATTTTGAAATGAGAATCCTGGGTAAAATGTGTCCAAAGGATGCTCATCTGAGAAGAAATTTTTCAAATTACTTAGTCACTGGAGCTAGCTCACAGACTGACTTATTGAGCTTTTCCAAATCAACTATTCCTTATATGTGTAGATAGATAGATAGATAGATAGATAGAAACAGTTATGTATAGATTTAAAAAAAATTCCATCTTTCTCTATATATTAATGAAACCAGACAAGGACAGATAGACATTATATACAGATGTTAGTGAGGTGGTAGGAAACAATTTCACTGACGAACAATGCAATTCAAATTATATAACCAAAAATCTCAAAAAAAGACTTAATTCTAGGAAAAACAAATATATATATATATATATATATATATATATATATTCACTGCAGAAAGGACTTGATTAAATATAATAGATCAATTCAGTATTCTTTAAATTAGGGATCATCAGGAGATTAGAGACACAGGGATCTCAGATGTGCACAGTGTTACTGAATTGATGGTCTCAGTCAAAGCTAGAGAGCTTCTCAGATTATTCCCAATGAATCTCAAATACTGTCAGTGCCCTTCACCATTGACAGTCCTGAAGAAGTGCTGCTCTGCCAACTCAGCTGTGTATGCCAGAAAGATAAACGTGTGGAGGTTGATTTCTATACATTATTGTTACAATAGCTGATTGATACATCTAAAAAAAAAAGAAAGATATTTTGTTTCATCAATATATCCAGAAACTCTTGAGTAAACATAGTTTATAACTTGAAATGGAGAGAAGAGATGTATGGAGTATAATAGTGTTCACACTGCTTGCCACATATATAGAACATATATTAACTGTATGTATTAATTTATAGCCAGTGTCTCTGTTTGCATTATGGAGAATAAATTCCACTGCATGTTAATAATTTTAAAAGAAGTTATTCTGTCAAATCATTTTTGGAAGTGTTGTATTAAAGCAAGGAAGGAAAGAAAGAAGGAAGGGAGGGAGGGAAGAAGGGAGGGAAATAGGAAGGTAGATATCACTATCAGTTCTAAGGTTCCTTGGGTTTATTTTTCTGATTTTGATTGCATTTTCTTAGCTTTGCCACCTTTGTTCCAGGATTTTTCTTTTTTTTTTCTTCCTGTATGTGTTTAGAATTTCAAATATGTTGAGAATAAATTGATCAAATTGTTTTACTGGTTTGAAATATGTTCAGAAATTTCCACTCATTTTATTTTTTTATTACTTCATTTACATGTTTGATAAACATATGAAATGGAACATGCTTAAAATTGTGTCCTTGATTTCTATCACTATACCTTGTCAAAATATATTCTTCCTATCCAAGGAAATCACAACATCCACCCAGTTGCTTAATAAAAATATGTTCAAGATATATTTGATGGAATGTATTTCTTCAACACCCCCATATATCCAATTTACAGCAAGTCCTACATATCCAATATATTCTAAAGCCATTTATGTCTATTCTCAGTTGTGGCTCATCTATTCCAAATCAACACTACTTTTCAATAAGACAGAAACAATAGCTTCCTCACTGGCTTTACTATTTCTACTTGTACCCTCCTATAATCTGACCTCCCTAGAATAACTGGGAGCTCTGATAGTATAGTGCCTAAGGCACTTGATTGCTCACCAGAAAGCTGGCAGTTCAAACCTACCAGGCACTCCTCGGAAGGAAGATGGAGCAATCTACTTTGGTAGTGATACTGCCTCGGAAACCCAAGGAGGGGTCACCATGAGTTGGGTCCCATTCGACGGCACATAACAACAACAACAACACTTTATCTTCTACTCCTAATTTCCCTGTTCACTGCCTTCAGACACAAAGGACTTTTTTTTTTTTTTTTTTCTTTTTTCTGTACCAGGTGCCTTCTCCTCTCAGGGCTGGTTTTATCTGCTGTGTTCTATGCCTGGAATGTTCTTCTTCCTAAATCCCATGGATGAAATGGCAGCTACAATAGAAAGATAGGAATGGAAAAGTATATGGCTAGAGACAAACAAAGAAAGGAAAAGAGAAGATCTGCTCAAATCAGGATTTTTTGGTCACAACTTAAACAAGCTAAAACAGAATGGAAAGTTATTTGAATATTGGAATTTTGAAGAAATAACGGAACAAGCAATCTTAAGGAATAACAAAAGTAAACTGGTTTCAGGACAATTCTCAGTTAAGACTTGGATGAGGCCAGATCTCTGTCTCTCTCTCTCTTTCTCTGTCCCCACCCTCCACTTCTCCTTACCTCTTCCTTCTCCCTCACTCTTACTTATGTTTCAGCAAATTGATTTTATCTTCTTTTTGCAGACAGATGAAGTTCAAATTATTGTTAGAGTAGAAGCTTCACATTTCACAGCTCTTACAGGAGGTCTGGTGGTGTAGTGCCTAAGACATTTGACTCCTAACCAGAAGGCTGGTCGTCCAAACCCACTAGCCACTCCTCAGAAGGAAGACTGGGCAATCTACTTCTGTAGAGATAACAGCAACAACAACAAACAAATAAATAAAAAATAACTCACTGCCGTGGAGTTGGATCCGACTCATAGTGACCCCTCCTTGGGTTTCCAAGGTGGTATCACTACCGAAATAGATTGCCCAACTGCCCTTCCCAGCAGTGGCTGGTGGGTTTGAACCGCCAGCCTTCTGATTAGCAATCAGATGTCTTAGGCAATAGAGATACTGCCTCAGAAACCCAACGAGGGGTCACTGTGAGTTGGAACCGACTTGATGGCAGTGAGGTTTTTTTTGAGACTCACAGTTTAAGAGTTCCAAGAGACTGAGGGGCTGTGTTAGTGTCTGTGGCTTATTCTTACACCACCACCGTATGCAGAAAGAAGGGTCATGTAAGAATGTGGAATGCATGTTACATTCACATAGATACATAGGAGAAAACAGAGAGAGACATAAAGCACAATTTACAGGAGGGACAGATATTAGGGGTACAAAGCCATCAATACAATATTGTTCTTTACAATAATTCACAAAATAGTTCACAAAAATATTTTCCAGGTTGATCTTCAAACATTCAATGCTACTTATTCTACATTTATATAAGACAAAACAAATGCTATTTACATAAACATTATTTTAATAAAAAATATAACAGCACATCAAAATAAGAATTCTTTGATAAAACTTGATATTGACTTTAGTAGTAAATATAAAGACATTTTCAAACTGTTGTTGCTAGATATCATCAAGTTGGCTCTGACTGATGGGGACCTTATGTATAACAGAATGAAATGTTGCCTAATCCTGTGCCAGCCTCACAATCCTTCGTATCTTTCAATCTATTGTGTTGGCTGCTGTGTAAGTCCATCTCATTGAGAACTTCCCTTGTTTTTGCTAGTCTTCTACTGACTAATCATGATGTCCTTTCTAGTAATTGGTCTTTCTAGAGAATCTATATAAGTATTAAGCTGATGTCTCTTCATTCTTCCTTCTAAGGGGCATTCTGATTGTGTATCTTCTAAGGCTGATTTGTTCTTTCTTCTATGAGTGCACGGTATATTCAATATTCTTAGCCAACAACACAGTTTAAATGCATGAAATTTTCTTCAGTCTTCCTTTTATATTGTTCTGCTTTCCCATGTGTGGAAGCAATTGAAAATACCATGGCTTATGTCAGGCCCACCTTAGTTATCAATCGGAAAATCTACCAGTAAATTTTAATTTTAAAATATTACTGACAAAATGAAAGAAAAACCTATCATCTATCATTGCTCTAAGAAAAGCCTAAAAGTCCGAAGGTGAGTTATTTCACATACTTAGAATTGATTTATCTTGCTTTGGGCCTACATTTTACTTTGTGATTTGAGAACAATACATCACCTACATTCCTTTGTGTTGATATAAAAATGGATAATAAAATTAGCATGTGATAGAAGATAAGCTATACTGTTATAGTCCTCCCCAATAGGAACCTTGCTTTAAGATTGTTTTATCACATGATTAATGTTCTGATGTGGTACAAGTACCATTGTTAGTGATTTCTATGCTTGATAACATGAATCATGTTCACGGTAAGCTTAAACTTTTAGAGCAAAGTCTATTTGTTATACTTGGTTAGCTGAGGGAGGCAAGGTATTTAACTGTGACATAAATCTTTTCTCTATTTAAACAAAACTACCTTGAAGCAAAGCTATAATGATAATAATAGATGATGGAAGAATAAAAATAGTTTGAATTGTCTAATAATTTAAATCTCTTTATTTTAAGAAAAGTCATTTATTTAAAATTATAAATATTGTCT
>NW_006922375.1:664052-668602 GCF_000298275.1 Orycteropus afer afer | reverse complement strand
ACATGGGGTTGCTATGAGCCAAAAATCAATTTGATGGCACCAAGCAACCAAGCAACAGCAGACACTCCTTGACAGAGATAGAGAAATACATTTTGATCACACAGTATTTAAACCATGAATATAACTCCTACTCTTTTGTACGTATTCTGATTGAGAGGATATAGCATCAGTTACACAAAATACTATGTAAATATAGAAGACAAATATACATTTAAGTCTGCTCCTTCCTCCCTCCCTCACTTTCTTTCATCTTCCCTTTCCTTTATTCCTTCATTTATTTACTTCTAGTGCTCATGGTAGACAGTATCCTAATCAAATCCTTAAAGAGTCACTGACATGAAATGTTATATGGGATTAGGGGGACAAACAGCTTATCAAAAAAACAAGGCTGTCGAGAAATAACCTCCTTCATTTTCTCCTAATTTCCGTCTTTCCTCACCTTTGCTCCTGGAAGAAGAAAGAGGAAGGAAGAGGGCCAAATTCCTTTATTATTTTTTATTTAGTAAATACCAAGCAACTAAATGATTTATGTTCCTAGTGGCCTATCCTAGTGTTCATTTCTAAGCAAAGATAACATTAGAATGTCTTTGACGAGGTAAGAGGAAGAAAATAATTGGTCTATAAAATTAGTGCTGGAAGAGTGGCTTACCAGTGAAAGCCAGAAATATACTTATTTGTTGGCTTTGTAATTGAACAGAGCCACAGTATATGACTTCATATGTTATAAACTGGGAGCTCTGGTAGTGTAGTGCCTAAGACATCTGACTGCTATCCAGAAGCCTGGTGGTTTAAACCCACCAGCTACTCCTCAGAAGGAAGGTAGGGCAATCTACTTCCGTAGTGATACCACCTCGGAAACCCAAGGAGGGGTCGCTATGAGTCAGGGCCCACTTGACTGCACATAACAACAACAACAACAACAACATGTTGTAAGCTACATGATGACATGAATATCACCCCTTGGATCATCACAGTACATAACCTGTACAATTGCACATAAAGGCATAGGCCATATTCTGTTGCACTAACAGTAATCCGGTATTTTTTTAAGATCCCCTTCTTTTGCTCAGAAAAGTTGAAATACTTATCACTATTGTTGTTGTTGTTGTTGTTATATGCCGTCAAGTAGGACCCGACTCATAACGACCCCTCCTTGGGTTTTGGAGGCAGTATCACTATGGAAGTAGACTGCCTCATCTTCCTTCTGAGGAGTGGCTGGTGGGTTTGAACCACCAGCATTCTGGTTAAGAGTCAAGTGCCTTAGGCACCACGCTACCAGAGCTTAGGGCACTATCACTAAGAATGTTTAATTATGAACTTTGACTCAGAACTGCTAATGAAATATCAAAGACAGCCACAACATCAAATGATCCTCATAGTATGTACTTACTATGAATCTGATGTAAAGATAGATGAAACATGATTTCTGTGCCATCATTCAGTTCCTAATGAATTTTCTTCCCCAGTGCCTTGGTCTCTTCAAGTATCATTGTACAAAGATCTTATTCTATAGCTATTTATTATAATTTATTCTCCAGTAAGTTTCTGAAAAATTAACTAATTCATCTCTAAGGGTATTATTTAATATGGTACTTAGGGAAAAGAAATTAATATTTGTAACAAGAGGTAATGCATTTGTGTAAGAAGTTGTTTAGATTATACCTCAAATCACACTTCTAAGGCACTCAACTAAATTTACACAAAAGTGTCTCCTACATGGAGTTCCTGTTTGGTGCAAATGTGTCAGTCGGTTAACTAAAAAGTCAGGAGGTTTGAGTCCACACAGAAGTGTGTTAGAGCAAAAATCTAGGGATCTACTTCTGAAAATTCATGTTTTGGTTACTTCTAGTGCTTCTCTGATAGAAAATACTACATGTGGATGGCTTTAGCAAACAGGAGTTTATTCTCTTACAGTCTTGTAGGCTAGAAGTCTGAGTTCAAAGTGATGGGCTAAGAGGCTGCATGAAAGCCCCTTGACTTGAGCTTCAGCTCTATCTCTTGCTCCCAGCCCACTGAAGCTAGAGGCTTCTCTTCATTCAGGCAGCTGCTGACTGCTGAAGCTGACAAACCCACGGTCGACAAGTTAAAAGCCACAGTCCCTGATTTTACCAAAGTACATGCCCACCCATTATCTCAAGTCCATTAAGTGTCCCAAGATCGGCAAAGCATGACAGGATTCTGAATGAAGACTCAGCTACATGCAGGCTCCAAGCGTGGCAAAAAGCTGCATGCCATTCCTAAAGCTTCTACTTATATATAGGAAGCAGACCATATCCTTAAGGCAGCTACTTAGATGTTCACAGTAGATTCCAACGTGTAGTTGATTACAAGTCTCATCATGAGGAATACTATATCCATCTTCCAGACACTCAACCAGGCCCAGCCAAGTTGACACAGAACCTTAACTACCACAATCAGCCATTGGAAACCCTATAAAGCTCAGTTCTACTCTGACACACATAGGGTCTCTGCAAATTGGAAATTACTCAATAGCCACTCCTCAGAAGGAAGGTTGGTCAATCTACTTCTGTAGTGATACCGCCTTGGAAACCCAAGGAGGGGCCTCTATTAGTCAGGGCCTACTCAACGGAACGTAATAATGACAGCAACTGGAAAACTCCCACATTAAGATCTTAAAATAAAACCCAAATGTTTATTTTAAAGCATATGAAACAAGGGTACATGGATAAAGGTTGTTGTTAGGTGGAATCCAATTCATAGCAACCTTATGTACAACAGAACACAAGACTGCCCAGGCCTGAGCTATCCTCATAATAACTGCTATGCTTGATGCCATCATCATGAACAGTGTTAATCCATCTCATTGATAGACTTTCCATGTTTCACTGACCTGCTTTTCCAGCATCATAATTCAAATATATCACATCTTATGTGGTCTTTCTTTCTCAATGTCCAGGTTTCATATATATATAAATTCCTTTAAAATACCATGGCTTGAGACAGGCACACCTCATTCATTAAAGTGACATATTTGCCCTTTACCTTTTTAAAGAGGTCATTTACTGCAGAATTGTCATTCCACAACTCATCTGGTCTTTGGTCATAAGTGTTCAATGAATCAAATCTATTCTTCAGATGGTCCCTAAAATTCAGGTGGGATATACTTATGGTCATATTTTGGCTCTTGTGGACTTGTTTTAATCTTCTTCAGCTTAAACATAAACTTGCATATGAGAAATCGATAATTTTTTCCACAATTGGTCCCTGGCCTTATTATGACTGATGTTACTGAGCTTCCCTGTCTTCTCTTTCCAAAGATCAGTAGATTTAATTCCTCTTTCATTTGGTGAAGCCCACATGTAGAGTCACCATTTACATAGTTGAAAAAAGATGTTTGTAGTGAATAAGTCATTGGTCTTGCAAAATTCTGTCATATGAGTTCCAGTGTCATTTATATTACCAATGCCATATTTTCCAATTACCTATTCCTTTTCCT
The DNA here is from genome assembly GCF_000298275.1 of Orycteropus afer afer. Classification (NCBI taxonomy): domain Eukaryota; kingdom Metazoa; phylum Chordata; class Mammalia; order Tubulidentata; family Orycteropodidae; genus Orycteropus; species Orycteropus afer. Next base: position 665,145 of record NW_006922375.1, on the reverse strand, counting down.
GCATTCCCATTCCTATCACCAGTCATTGTCAATGTCTTTTGATTGCATGTTTTGTAAATTTCAGATCACAGAAGCTGGTAAAAATCTTTAGTTTCTTCATCATTAGCTTAGTGATTTATGTATACATTTGAATAATAGTAATATTGACTTGTTTTCCTTCTAGGTGTATGGATAATATCCTGTCACTGACATCATTATATTTCAAGATAGAACTTAAAATATTTTTCTGTCTATTAATGTGTTGTCAATCCTCTTCAATTTGTCATTCCTGGCCTAATTGACCATATGGTTATTCGATTCAAAATGGCCATTTTGAATGGCTAGTTCATTTCAGCTCACAAACACCTAGGATATTGATCTTAGTGATGTTCCCTTTCATTTTTGACTACTTCCAATATTCCCAGATTCATACTTCATACATTCTACCTTGTAATTATTAATGGATGTTTACATCTGTTTCTTCTCATTTTGGGTCTTGCAACATCATCTATGGAAGATCCCTAAAGCTTTATAAGATTTTGTTTCTACATCAGAAGTTTGAACATAAAACTGCTTTAATAAATAAAAAAAAAATGAATACAAAGATTTAATTTTCTAAGCTTAAAATTTTAGTTTATTTTTCTATGTTGCTAAGCAAATTATATTGGTAAAGAAGTCTCTAAACTTATAATATTTTGTTCTTGAAAAGAACATGAGTTTTTATTTAGAAATTCTATTTTTAATTAATAAGACAAAATACTTCAAATATGCTATATATATATCATGTGGATATGGATTCTAAAATAATAACTTGAAAGTTTTCATTAATTCAGCTCATTTTAAATATCTATTATTTAAGCTTTTTTGTTGGGAAGAAATAAATGTTTACAAGACTTTTGGTAAAGATAAAATAGAAAATATTTATATGTTAATATTTTCAGACTTTAATAGTCTGAGATATTTTTATATGCTTTCTAACTAGTGGCAGTGAATGCAGAAAAGTTTTTTTTTTTTTTTTTTTTTTCTGAAAATATTATCTTTAGGAAAAGTAAAAACTTGATGTCAAATTTATTGGAACTGCTGTGCCTGAGTGAAAAATGGATTCAATTAACAT
>NW_006922375.1:658207-663872 GCF_000298275.1 Orycteropus afer afer | reverse complement strand
TCTAAAAATAATACAACCTGAGTTGAAATTATATTTCTCCCAGACTGTTACCACCTTTGAAAGAAACCATCCATCACAAAGATAAATAAATGTCCTCAGAAGATTTAATTTAGGGAAAAACATGTAATGTATCACATTGTGATCACTCCAGGAGACTGATAGGAAGACTAGGACTTGTAGACAGAAACAGTACACAAAGCTCTTCTCAGATTCCCTTTAATTTTCAAAACATCTTATAGACTTGTTAGGTAGTAAATGCATGTGTAGCTGGGCACTCATGTGTACACTTTGGGATGTAGCAGAAGAGAATAACAATATTTTTAAAATCCCTATTATTTGTAATAGTTCAGACAAGGAAGTAGAAAATAGGCAAAAAAAAGAGGAAGATCCTCAATCAGATGGATTGACACAAGGATTGCAGTAATGGGATCAAGCATAGCAATGATCATAAGAATGATACAAGTCCAGGAATTGTTTTGTTCTGTTTTGCATAGGGTCAGTAGGAGTCAGAACTGACTTGACAACAGGAACCTGACAAAAGCAGTATCATTTGTAATTATATTTATAATATTTTAATGGATAATATTGAAGAATAGAACACTGTAGATATGGCTATTTGTATGAAAGGTCAGGGTGATGATGATAAAAGAATGATATTTCATGCTTTCATAGGTATTCATGACCCACCATTTTCTTTGCATCTTCTTTAGTGTTGTATTCATAACACAACTGTCAATGGACATGACAACTATGAAGTCACTGCTGAACACAAATCATTTAATTTAATGAAATGATCACATTTCTGGGGATCAGTGTACATACTGACTCAATTTAATACTACTGCCTATGCCATTTTTGAGCTATGTGACTTTTGAGGAAATAATTGAAATTTAAGATGCAGATTCATAAAATATTTTTTTAAATGGAAATTAAAAATTACAAATATTTCACATTATTGCAACCATCATATGTCAATAGAATATTAAATATTTAGGGGGAGTCCCTGGGCTTTACATTTATTTTTAATTTCAAGATTTTAGACTTCAAGAAACAGTTTTGCTTGTGTTTTAAGAAGCTGTGTTGAGTTTTAACTGACATAAAATAAAATGAATATTTTCAGTATACAAATTGATAAATTTCACATATGTGAGTATGTATGAATATATAAAGCCAGTAACATAATCACAAGAGTGAACCTATCCATAACCACCGTCTTCCTTTGTAATCCTGCCATTCTCAAACCAACACTATCTGTTTTCTGTCAGTGTAGATTAGTTTGCATTTTCTAGGATTTTACGCAAATGAAATCATAAATGTATAGTATTCTCTTTTGTCTGGCTGTTTTCGCTTAGCACAAACATTTTGAGATCCATCTACATTGTTTCATGTATCAGTACTACATATGTTTTTACTGGTTACTAGTACACCCCTAAGGAACACTCGTGGTGTAGTGGTTAAGTCATTTAGTGGCTAACCAAGAGGTCGGTGGTTCAAATTCAGCAGCCCCTACGCAGAAGAAAGAAAGATGAAGTAATGTGTGTCCATAAAGATTTCCAGCCTTGGAAATCCAACGGAGATCATTGTGAGTTGGAATGGAGTTGTCGGCAGTGAATGATATGTATGTAAAAAAGTCACTATTGTGGAGTTGGATCCGACTTACAGTGATCCCACTTTGGGTTTCCCATAAGGTATATCTATGGAAGTACATCACTCAATCTTCCTTCCGAGGAGTGGCTGGTGGGTTTGAACCACCAGCCCTCTAGTGAGCAGTCAAATGGCTTAGACACTACACCACCAGACCTCCTGATAACTCTGCATTTTGGCTATTGTCTTTTTTCTGTTCTAAGCTCTCATTCAGGACACCACATTATATTTTATTGCCATGTATCTGTGACAGTATTTCAGAATTTTCTTTTTTTTTTTTGATAATTTTGAGGAGTACAGGCCAGGTGTTTTGTAGAAGTTCCCTAAATTGGGATTTGACTGATGTTTTTCTCATGAGAAAGCTTGGATTAAGGTTTTTGGGTGGAAGATCATATAGGCAAAGTTCCATTTTCATCCCATCATATTGAGTGTACATATTCTGAACATGATTTCTCACTGTTCTGTTGATTTTTAGAGTTCATAATATTTTTTTATAAGTATGTCATGGAATAGTAGCTATATTTTTAAAAGGAACGCACAATTTAGCCTTAATTTCACACAAGTTTAAGTTTAAAAGAGAAGTTGGAATATCATTGGGACCTCTGATGTGGTAGTGCCTAACACATTTGACTGCTAACCAGAGGGCTGGCAGTTTAAACCCACCAGCCACTCCTTGGAAGGAAGATTGGGCAATCTACTTCTGTAGTGATTCTGCCTCAAAAACCCAAGGAGTCACTATGAGTTGCATGTGACTGATAGGCAGTGAATTTGGTTTTGGTAGGCGTATTTGGGAGCTCTGATAGCATAGTGCCTAAGGCACTTGACTGCTAACCAGAAGGCTGGCAGTTCAAACCCACCAGCCACTCCTCGGAAGGAAGGTTGGCAATCCTACTTCCGTAGTGATACTGCCTTGGAAACCCAAGGAGGGGTCGCTATGAGTCGGGGCCGACTCGACGGCATATAACAACAACAACAACATCATTAAAACTAACAACTTTAGATACCAATAGTAATACATTTGTCTCATAATAAAAATATGAAAAGGAATTATAAATACTGCTTATAACTAATAAATTAACTGATCAAATATCTCCTTCCATCTTGTCAATACTTGCCTCACCTCAAATTATTAGCATAGCCTTCTAAATGCAAGTTAATAGATTTTTTTTTAATGTGTATATATTATAAATATAATGTTGCATTGTGCGGTGGTGAAGGCACATGCTAGATAGCAAATATCCTGAGATTGAGTTCTACAAAATCCAGTAATAAGTTATTTTACTACTGGAAAGACTTCTGATTTTCTTACTTTTTTTTTTAATTTTTACCCATTAAATTACATAATAATTGTGGTGATAAGATCATCTGTAAAGTTATTTTATTTTCTTATATCTTACAATCATACACTCAGAAATCACAGAAGTAATCTACCCCAGCTCACATCTAGGACTGCAATCCATGTGAAATAATACGTACAATTAAAAATCCTCTCTCCTCTATTTGAACACTTTTAGAGACAGGAATTCAGAATATTCAATCCACTGGTATGTCACCATCTGTTTGTCCTTGATTGTATTTTTTCATAAACTGATTAATATCAAATCCATCAGCTAGTCATTCTTGGTCAGCTTTTAAAATATATTCAGGATATATGCTCTGCTCACCAACTCTGTCTCTTACTGGGATAATTACCTACATCCCACTACTTGTCCTCCTTGTCTCTGCTTTACTCATATAAGTCTCTTTGCAACAAGAGTAGATAGAGTACCTGATTAAAAGCTAAGTCAAATCATACCACTCCCCTGCTCAAACCCTCCTATAATTTCCCTATTTCCCCTATTGTAAAGCCAAATATAGACATGGTCTGCAAGATTCTGTAATAATTTTCCCACCCTCCATCATTACTCTGACCTCATCTCTTACTATTCTCAATTTTTATTAATATCTTCAATTATAATCGTACTTTTGCTATTCATTGAAAATACCAGGCAAGACCTAACTTAGAGATTTTGCACTATATCCACAGATAGCCCTTAAATAATTATTTCATCTCATTCATGTTCATTGCTCATATTAGGTCTCCATTGAATCTGCCATCTTAATACAATTTACAGTCTACTAATCCCATTCTCCTAGCATACAATTTACCTTTACCATGAGTTATTGAAAATTTTAATATAAGCCTAATCAGTATAAGAAGCAAAAAAAAAAAAAAAAAAAAAAGCCTCTCACTGCCATATAGATTCTGACTCAACCCCCATTGGGTTTCTGAGGTTGTCAATCTTTATGGAAGTGGAACACCCCATCCTCCTTCCACAGAGCAGGTAATAGGTTTGAACTGCTGACCTTCTGGCAAGCAGCCAAGTGCTTTATCCACTGTGCTACCAGAGCTCCATAGAAGAATCACCAGAGTAATAACAATAAGAATAAGTATAATATATTGAGATTTTATATGAGCCATATAAATTGTGCTTGCCACTTAACTCCAGTCCTCCCCAGAAGGTCTGCTAGGGTGGTATTATTTGACCTGTGGAAGAAATGACTACATATCTAAGACATAGTAACAATTATCAGGTGTCACAAGTGCTGTGGCATAAAATTGAATATTTGACTACACATATCATACTCCCTTTGTACACCACTCTTTTGTTCTTCTGTTATAATTTTTTGGTAAATGATTATACTTATTTATATAATTGCCTTCATATATTAGAACTTAAGTTCCTTGAATACAGACAACTTAAGTTCCTAGAGGGCAGGAACTAACATATTCATCCTTGCATGTAGGCTGTAGCCTGCTGTTTGACACAATATAGGTTTTCAGTAAAATTTATTACAGTGAATGAGTAATAAACAATGGATTAAATCAATCACTTTTTTTCATAAATAGATATTTAGTTCTAAATATTGAGGTGTGTATGTTTGTAATTTATATCTATGTGGCTATTTTCCTGGTTACAGTTTTAAGCATATTATACACATGCATACACACACACACATACACATAAATTACTCTTCATTTCTCAATATTATCCAACATTTCACATTTAAGAGGATGGTAAAAATCTATTATCCAGCTCTCTTGCACATTAATGATATATGTCACAGTAACAAAAACTGAGGTACAAGGTGAGAATAACGTTGCCTGTGATGATTAAGGTTATATATCAATTTGGCTAAGCCATGATTATCATTGTTTTGGCAATTATGAGATAATACAATTTGGCAGCTATGTAATGATGTAATTTTGAAGTAATGTAATGATGTGGTCATCAAACATTTTGTGATCTGTGTGGTCGCTTTTTATTATTGCATAAACTTAAATTTTACATAGCGATCTGGGCTCTGGAAGCTAACGATGTTGTTAAGTGAGAAGTGAATATATATGAATAAAGAAGACCAAAGAAGAATTGATACATTTAAATTATGATGTCAGTAAAGAAGTTTGACTATGCCATGGTATGCCAGAGAACAAACTGTCTTGGAAGAAGTATAACCAGAACATGCTTAGAAGCAAAGATGGTGAGACTTCATCTCTTGCACTTTGGACTTGTGATCAGGAGAGACCAGTGTCTGGAGAAAGATATCAGTGAAAAAGAGGAAGACACTCAATGAGATGGATTGACATAGTGGCTACAACAATGACATGAAATATAGCAATGGTATGAGGATGGTGTATAGCCATATAGTGTTCATTCTGTTGAACATAAGGGCAATATTAATCAGAACGATAATCTTGATGTCATTAATCTTAATGATAATTAATGACAGCAACAAATACACACACACACAGATATGCATGTGTATATATGTATGCATATATATTTACACATGATGTAGTGGGTAAAGCATCTGGTTACTAACCAGAGGTTGGTGGTTCAAACCCACCAGCTGCACTATTGGAGGAAGAAGAGGCAATCCATTTCCATAAATATTGACAGACTTAGAAACCCAGTGGGGGTCACTATGAGTTGAAATCAAGTCAATGTGGGTTTTTTTTTTTCTTTTTTTCTTTTTTTTT